>NC_143149.1:15169924-15472954 GCF_059928025.1 Delphinapterus leucas
TTTTATGTTTTAGTACAACATGATTAACCTCCCTGACATGAGGCACTGCTCAGTTTGTAGCTCTGTGTGGTCTCCCAGAACCAAAGGCTTGGGGAAAATAGCACAGATTTCAGTACCCCAGTAAAGACCCCAGCTATTAGTAATAACATGCATTTTTAGCTAAAGAAAACTTTAGATGTCAGAGGCATCTGGACACCATCCAAAATCTGGCCTCCTATAGAAGAGGTGCAAGTGCTTCTCCATGGCCCACCACGCTACCTGGGCTAGGAGTGACATGCCCTCCCAAGCCAGCGATGCCTCGCTACCCTTCACCCACCCAGTGTTTTCTTTTCCTTTCCAATATCTTCACTTTCTCTTTCTCCTTTCTTTCTGTGCAATAACACCCTAAAATTCTCCCCAAATTTGCAAAAAAACACCCAAGATCTTGCTGCATCTTTCAGTCTTTTTCACTTTTGTTTTACTGCTAAAATCTGAGTGGCTTATGAGTCTTAACTCTATTTTCTCCCATGTATTCTCTCCTCAACTTCCTATAATCAGGGTTAACTTTCTTACCATGCTCCAAAAGGTGCTCTCTCGAAATCACTAAAGGGTTACCTTCTTTACAATTCTAGAACATTTCACTTGTTCTTATTTTCCTTCTCATTTTTTTAATAGGACTGGGAGGTTCTGTTGCCTCTTTGGAGCTCTTTTCTATGTCAAGAGAAACAGCAGGTAGTTCCAAGCTTTTAACCTTGGACTTACATCTGTTTTGTACACACCTATATGCCAGTTAGCTTTGGAAATCAAACCAGTGAAAGATGTGGTAAATGCTCTCTTCTGAAAAACAGTCAGATTAACCAAGAAACATACCCAAGTTGATGGCCTTTGAAACCTCTGGAGAGATAGTGAGCCGTGTTTCACAGCTCAGTGTGACCAGTGCCCCGTGGAGTTGGGCATTTGCATACTGCATGGCCACAAATGTGCCCTATGCAGAAGGGTGAAATCAGACAGTACCTATGAAAGGCAAAGCCAAAATCTGCCTCAAAAACAGCTCTGGGTCTGCCATAATACACAGTTAAACTGGTGACCAAGGCCTCCACGGACTACATAAGGCCTTGACACAGTCACTGAGCAAACATGAGCCACAAAGACAGGAGGGAAGGAGGGAATCTGAACGAACCAGCGGCTTGATAGCAAAATACTGCTACAATCCCATTCTTTACAGAGTTAGAGCCAAATAATAGATTTTAAGCATAAGACATTTTTTGCTTGATTTCTTCTTTGAAATGATCACTTCGGGAAATGGTTAACACCACTGGTGTTTTCTATGAATTAATCCTACCTTCAAAGTATTCATATATGTAAGGATTAAAACTATTACACATATTGGTTATACTGCACAAAAGAGTACTTGTCACAGCTCATGTGTTTTCTGATTAAAATTATGTGCTGTTCATTTCTCTAAGGATGTAGAAGTCTAGAACTTAGAATTACACTTCAAGGGCACCCATTCTAATTTCTTATAGGGACTACAGACTTAAATTTGCAGATTTTTTCTTCATTCTAAAAATATTATAAATTCCTTGAAATTTTTCTCTAATATTGAACTCTAGTTCAAGAACTTGTGTAGTAAAAGTTATTATAATAGACTAAAATATATTACATGGAAGGTATCAGTCAGTTCTATTAGAACACCACAAGGGAATCCCTTCCTGCTAACTAGTGATGTTACGTCTGTCCTTTCCACCTTTATTTGTATTAGGTAAAATTTATGTTTGTAACAGAATCCTTCACCTGAGTTCTAGCAATTCTCTATTTGTCAGATAAGCTTCTAATTTTGAACGTCTTTTCAATGATCTGATCCTTTCAGAAAAAGAAAGGAATTCTGGAATTTTAAAATAAATGCTAACTTGAATTTGTTTCACATTCTTCCATTGTCCCCTACACACACACACACACACACAATGGTTAGCACATGATGTCTTTTCTCTCTTATCTTTGTGTGTGTGTATGTGTGTTTATGTCATCAATGCTGTAAATTCACTCAGAATGCACTTTCTTAGTGGCCCTTGCAGTGTGTGTCAGAAGCTGTAATCAGTACTATATTATATTATACCTACCCTCTCTGCAGGTCACCTTCATTTCCATGGTTTCCGTTTATATTCTTGGCTCATTACTGTATTTTTCCATGTAACTTTCAATTCCTTAGAGCTCCATATGTATTTCTATACGTATCTCCCTTTAATTTGCAAATGGAAAGAAAACTAATGCTGACAATGTTTTCTTTCTTTGATCATATATCCCTCTGTTCTTGTGTCAGGAAGATCTTAAGATTTAAAAGATAAAGGAAAGATAATGAAAAAAATATTAAAAAAAAAAAAGACATTGAGGTTTGTCAGTGAAAAAGCCTCTCTTCAATATCCTGGGGGAAGGAGGAGGATTTTGATGGATACATGATTCACATGTAATTAACAGCTGGTTATATGGGACATGGGAGTTTTCCTTAGGAGAGAAGTCCTGATTTTCACCAAACTCAAGAATTGCTAACTACAGAATGGGAGGTGGAATGGGGAGGTAAACATTCTCATACACAGTTGGTAATAATATCAATTAGTAAAGCATTTCTTGAGGACAGTTGGGCAATCTGTGTTGAAAGCCTTAAAATATAAACGTAAAGTTACTCAACAAATCCAGAGGAAAAAAATTGTGGGAGCAAGCAAAGATTTAGCTATAAGGATAGTCATCAAGTGTTGCTTATAGTAGCAAAAAACTGGAAACCATTTCCATGCTAAACAACAGAAGGTTAGTTAAATTTATGGTGCATCTGTAAAATGGAGTATGAGCCAATCATTAAAAATCATGCTGTAAAATACTAATGATATACTGTAGAATTATTTGGAAAAAATAGATTTTAAAAATCTGTGCACATTATGATCCCACTTTGTAAATACACACAAACACATGAATGATAAATAAATTAAGTATATTCTTCAAGATCTTAATAATGTTTATTACAGAGTAAATGGCTAACCATACTATTTTCTTCCTTTTTACTTTCTAAATTCTCACAAATGAATAAATACATATATATCTTAATTTTCCAAATCCTCCTTTAAAAATAAATTTCTTTCAAAATAAGACTGGCAAAGATGAACATGTGGGAAAGGAAATTCATAAGTTACTGAACAAGAGAAAGGCCTTTATCTTTTTATACCCATGGTATAAATGAGCCATGAATTGAAAAGTATTAATTAATTTAAAAACATTTATAGAAAAGAAAAAAAGTAGTTGCTTTCACAATTCAAGTCAAAACAATTCAAATCAAAGGTAGATAAGAAGGGAGGAGATTGGCTCAGTGCAAGTAAACGAAGCAGAAACAACAATAGCTGGTACCTGGCTTAAGTGCAAGAATTGGCCTTAAAGCTTCTGTACAAAAATTTTCAGCTAATTTAGTGGGTTATAAGAAAGGAATAGAGGTGGGCTGTAGACGTCTTCTCTTTAGTAATCAGAAAAATCAAGGCAAAGTTGCCATCAAGCAAAGGTAAGATGCCAGTAATTTTCTTCTACTTTCATCTTTCTCTTCAGTTGGTATATAATTATTGTAAATATATCTTTTTAACAGCTTTATTGACATACAATTGCTATACAAAGAACTGTACATACTAAATATGTGCAATTTGATGAGTCTAGACATATGCAAACCTAGTGATACCATCACCACAATCAAAGAAGTATATACTATATCCAACACTTCCCAGAATTTCCTTGTGTTCTTTTAGTTGTTTTCGTGTGTCTCTGTGTGTGTGTCTGTGTGTGTCTGTGTTTCTGTGTGTGGTAAGAACACTTAACATGATATCTACCTTCTTAACAAATTTTGAAATGCACAATACTGTATTGTTAACTGCAGGCCCTGTGTTGTACAGCACATCTCAAGAACATATTCATCTAGCAAATATATCTAATTTCCTAACTCCTTTCATTCACGTTTTAAAACTCCTAATGTTCCTTCCATGCTGTAGTATCTTAATTCAGTACCCCTAACGTTCACAGAAAATCTACAGAATGAGTCAGTAACCCTTTGGACATCAGAATTTCAGCAAGTAGGCTCGCCCTGTTTCATCAAAAACTTAAAGTGGTTCAGGTCCTACTCGGTGAACTGGGGATGGATGGGGAAAGGTTTCCCCTCATACCTATGCCACCACAAATTATAAAGCTCCCATATACTCAGCCCTGGGCCCTTGGGACAGACAATCCTTTTCTCTCCAATCTGCCTCTTCCCCCTTTTCCAAAGACACACACTTTCCAGGTTTTGGGGAGCATAAAAATCTTGATCTTCAAGTTTTCACACAAGTCTTCTCTCTAAGTCTGTCTCAGCTCTTCAGTGACTGCCATGTGCAGGATGGTGGTCCTTGGGGGGTATCAGTGAGCAAGCAGATGTGAGCAATATACGGAGGACACATATAGACTAAAGTTCTGTGATACAACCCGGCCACACGGTTGGAGCTGAGCACTGTGGGAGAACAGAGGCATCCCTAAATCTGCCTGGGGGCAGGGGGTGTCAGAAAATTTTCTCAGAGAAAGTGTCTTTTTAAACTAGGTATTGTAAGGGGACTTCCCTGGTGGTCTAATGGTTCAGACTTCGCCTCCCAATGCAGGGGGTGCAGGTTCAATCCCTGGTTGGGGAGCTAAGATCCCACATGCCTTGGGGCCAAAAAACCCAAACATAAAACAGAAGCAATATTGTAACAAATTCAATAAAGACTTTTTAAAAAAATAAAATAAACTGGGTATTGTAGGAAAATAAGGAACTTCAGGGTGGGCAGATATGGGAGAGTATCTCATGCAGGACAAATAGGTCATGGAGAAGTACTGAATCACTAATTGTATATTAGTGTTGAACTCATTTGCTTCCAGCTGGTGAGTGCAAATAAGAACACTTTAATACTCAAACTACTGTGGCCCTTCCTAGTCAAGCTAAAGAGCATCAACTAATTCCCTCAAACATTCTCTATCTCCTGCTGTGTATCTGGGAACCTCTAAGAAAGTATCAAAGATGCTCAGAGAGAAATCCACTCACATTCTAGAGGTCCAACTTCCCCCTGGACATGCAATGCCTGCCCACCTTAACTGGCACTACCCACCGAGACCATTGGCAATGCCACTGTGGACCCAACACTGCTAGGCATAGAGGTTACAGCTATTCCACTGTGGCAATGTCTTTCCTGAAAGCAGCTACTCTGTTTAGGTGCCGAAAGAGCAACTGGATTTATATTTCAGAAATGTCATTCTAGTTGCTGCGTGGGGACTGGGCTTAGGGAGAACAAGTAGGAGCCTGTTCCAGGCACAAAACAACAGTGACCCGATTGGGTGGTGGCACTGGTGATGCACAAAAGTGGAGAGATTGGAGAGATATTTAGGAGGAGAATCAATAGCACTTTGTGATTGATTAGAGATTCAGAACTATAAGGGAGCAAAGTCATGGATCATTTACCAGCTTCTAGATTGAAAACTGGATACACAGGAGTGCTGTGCAGTAAGACTGGGAGACCTGAATGTGTTTGTGTGCCTGTGTGGAAAGGTGGGTAGGTATTTGAGACAAAGAAAGCTGAGACAACCACTTAAGGTTTAAACTCAAAGAGTCGGAAGTGTCTGTAGAACACTTAAGGAGAGAATTTACTCCAAACATTACAAGCTTGATCCACTTCTTCCTTGTGCATTGCTGCACAACTAGAGTGAACACTACCCTTTACAAGTGAAGGCCAGCTCTTTGCCTACTTCTTTCATGCCACCCTTCCTGGCTGCCCCAGACCACAATGACCTCCTCAGCCCCTGAACTTCTGTAGTCCCACTGTGTGTGCAACTCATCTGCCACTTAGCAAGTGATACCTTGTATTACATAGTCTTGTATTACATATACTACCTTGTATCACATATACTGCCTTGTGTCACATATACTACCTTGTATTACAAGATTATGAGATATCCCCTCTCCTAAACTACAAGAATTGCAAGCACAGAGTTGGAATTTTTTCCTTTTTTCATTATTTGTTGAGCAGTTGAAAAAAATAGAAAATGCAAATATTCCAAATAATCAAAGACTCACCACACAAACAGATTCTAGACTCTTCAAGGTCAGAGAAAAGAGTGAGGAGTTACATTTGAGTGACACAATAGAGGAGACAGAAAGTTTGAGCTTTGTATATTATAGGGACCACTGTTGACAGCAGACAAGAAAAAGAGTTATTTAGTAAATAAAACAGATCTACATTGTAAATACGCAACATATGGGTAGCATGGTGGGAAAGAAGACGTCAAGGAGAATGAGGTGGGATGATCTCCATAAAGAAAGGATAGGAGATCCACTAATGACATTAATTGTTAACTATGATGTAAGCTTGCAATGTTAGGCATCGTTCCTGACACTTTACATATCTTATCCCTGCAATCATCTCAATAACCCTATGAAGCAGGAGCTCTGAACCCAAATAATCTTAGTTTTTAAAGGAATACACACATGTACATTTGGAGAAAAGGGTTGCGATTAGAGGTATAAGTATACAGAGGGTTCTAATGTGTACACCTTCTGTGTAACCTGTTCCCAAAAGAAGTAAGTGTTCTACGACATGAAACTTAGCATAAAATTCTTCAAAGATAATAATAGCCCCCATTTATTAAATGCATACTATGCATAGTGCTAGTAGCTTTCAAATATTATTGCTAGTTTTTGCATGAGTTCTAAGGAATTATTAGTTTCATATTATACCTAGGAATATTGAGTTTTGAAGTCATTCACACAGAGTAAGTGGAATGATAGAGCTGGGACTCAAAAATCTATGCCTGACCAATCACAAAATCCAACTTACTTCCAGTTCTTCTATTATAGACTTGATGTTTGTGTCCCCCCAAAATTCATGTGTTGAAACCGTACCCATGATGGTATTAGGAGGTGTGGCCTTTGAGAGGTAATCAGGATTAAGATGAAGTCATGAGGATGGGGTCCTCATAAATGGAATTAGAGTCCTTATAAGAATCACAAAGAGTTTACTTCCTCATTCTACTCACCTACATGAGGATACAACAAGAAATTAGCAGTCTACATCCTAGAAGAGGGCTTTCACCAGAACTAGACCATACTGGCACCCTAATCTTGAACTGTCAGCCTCCAGACTGTGAAAAATACATTTCTGTTGTTGATAACCCACCCAGTCTATGGTACTTTGTTATAGCAGCTAAACTAAGACACCTTAAAACAACCTTCTATGGCTATGGGTTTACAAAACTGGCAAGCCCTTGTGGATGCAACTAGTGGTCATTGTAATCTCCTGCAAGCCTTCAAACCAGGGCAGGAATTGCATGCTTGAATCCCATCTGAGTTTCAGTAGGTGAGGAAGCTATTTTTCTCCACGTTTGTCAGAAATAATTCAATGTTCTGGGTAAAGGTTGCTACAGCAGTGAATACAGACTACTAAATACATTCTTTCTAAAAAGAATAAAGTCCAGCACATGCACCTAAAAGATGATGATAGCTAACATACAGAAAAGTGTAGCAACCTTACATATCAATATTCTGATTGTCTAAAAAAGTTGAATTCTTATTATTAAGGACATTCTGTACATTCTGTCACTATAGACAGAGGAGATAAGAGGGACTAAAACTTTTAAAATTGAATGTCACCTACATTTTTAGCTGGGATGGATAGCAGAAAATTGCTGCATGAATCATGTGGAATAGTTGGGAAGGTAAAGTGAAAAAAATGGAATAAGTCCCATATTTGAAATGAGAAGACTGAGTCTGTTCGCTGAATTCAGCACAAGAGCTGTGTGATATTTGGAGGAGATTCCTAGCTTCTCACTCCAGTTTACTTGGCTAAAATATAGATAATAATACTTTACAGGGTGAGCAATATATGTGCAAGGCTTATGCGTAAAACGTAAAGCATTCACTCTACAATTATTGTCCTTAACTCATATTTCCACAGTGTTGTACCTAAAATGCTTTTATATGCAGGGTTTCATATGACCACACAATATTATAAGATATTTAAGGCTGCGGTACCAGGATATAAAGTTTCCAATTTTAACATTTGAAAACAAGAACTATAATTTAAAACCACAGTATTATAAGAACAATAACATTTCTTTAAGATGGCTTGGGCAATTTATATTTAAGCACATTTTTACTGTTAGCTTCTAATTCACCCCATTGAATTGTGAAAGAACAATTTTAATAATCTTTTAACTGTCAGCAGTTCTTTTATTCATTCATTTGTAGAAGATAGGTGCTGTTAGGTTCTTAACTGTTCATTTTTTTCTGCACATAATTATCTTACTGTGACAGATTGTGTTTTGCAAGAAACAGTAAAGTAACTTTATCTCACTGGTTACCACAAATTCTAATAATTAGACAGTGAAATGAGACCCACCTAAGATGATTAAAGAGTTAGAAAATATGGCCTAAGTAGAAAGGTTAACACAATTATGCTGGATAATTTTAATCTTTTTTAACAACTAAATGTCTTAGATATCTGCCAGTAATATTCTCTATCTTCATTTTTTAAAAATCAAGAAAAATCGCATTCTCATTACCGTATGAGACATCTAGTTTAGGAACAGAAAGTACTTTTTGACAGTTATTTATCTAGAGTCAACAAGATTTAGGATTTAGCTGCAAGAACTGGGAACTGGAAGACCTGTATTAATGACCCAACTCTAGTCCTTATTCAGCAACTTGATCTTGACCATGTTTTTGGATGAGCCTTCCCTTGCTTGTCTGGAACAGAAATAAACTGTGTCCTTCCTGCATCACCAATGGTGAAAATCTAAATCAGAAAATCTATGAAAAGCACTTTGTAAACTGTAAGGGATAAACAAATAAAAGTTATTATTGAGTATGGATATTGGTGGCAGAAATCCTTTTTTTCTAAAAATCTTTAGAAGTTGGTCACAGTCTCATCACTCTGGGTTGGTTATCATCAGTCTTCTGCAAAAGCAGTAAGGAAGATTAGATCAACACTCTGCAAATACTTTGTCAAGAGGGGATATTATGCTTCTTGCATATGTATCAGGGAACTTAGATATTCTTTATGCATTTACTTGATGACAAGATATTTTATTACTAATGCTTTGATTATCTGGTATGAAAGCCTTATACGAATAGTCGTCCGTTCTCCTGAACTCTTTCCTTTCTTTTTCAATTCCTCTCTCTTGCAAAGGTATACTTCTTACACTGGGCTACGCTACAACACCTTACGATGTTGTAATCAACACTGTTTCATCTGACATGCCTTTGCTCATTCACTCAGTGAAATATTTGCTAATTAGTGACTTGTGCCTGCTGTGCCTCCCCAGTTGCTCTCTGCCTTTGTTCTGTTGTAGTTATATGTTCTATATGCATTCCCCTGTCTCTCTCTACTGCCCACCTCCACAATAAAGTCCCAGGATGCCCTGGGACTACCCACACTCTAAACGTTGATTTTAGGTCTAAGAGACTGAGAATGTCCTAGTAGGGCTTCCCTGGTCACTTGAACTACAAACTTTATAGATCACATATTTTGATTCTTTCAGAAATTCCTTATGCTTTATTGGAAAATTTTCTTGTTATGTGGTTAAGTACTGCCAGGAAGATCCTCCTGCTAGGGTATCAAACAATCACCATGTCTTAGTCATGTGCTGATTACTTTCCCTTAAACCCATGCTACCATTCTTTTTATCAACTAGACCTGAAATTATTCTGTTTTTCTTTCCAGCAGCAAAGACACTGAATTTTGAAAAATTTTATCCATTAAACTGCATTTTATTAAGTAATATTTTTTCTGCTTTATTAATCATACATATTAATCTACATTCATGATCAGTGTAAGACAACTATTTGTTACCACACAGAGTTGATAAAATTATAGCAAAGAATTTTGTGGGTTTTATTAGCCTGAGATGCTTTATAGAGGGTAAATCTATGAATCCCACTTTACTGTTTGGAAATGTTTAAAACAGCTCTGTTATGAACTGAATGTTATGTTCTCCACTTAATTCATATATTGAAGCCCTAAAACCCAATTTGATGGTACTGGAGGTGGGATTTTTGAGAGGTAATTAGTTTCAGATTAGGTTATGAGCATGAGGCTTTCATGATGGAATTAGAAATAAGATTAGAAGAACAGGAAGAGAGAGTGTCCTTATAAGAGGGAGAGAGAGAGATTACTTTCTCTTTTCATGAGCACGCACCAAGGGAAGGCCATGTGAACAGAGTGAAAAGGCACCATTTGCAAGTCAGGAAGATAACTCTCACCAGAACCTGACACGTCGGCACCTTGATTTCTGACTTCCAGCCTCCAGAACTGTGGGAAAATAAATGTCTGCTCTTTAAATCACCCAGCCTATGGTATTTTGCTATAGTGGACCAAGCTAAGACAAGCTCACTCAACCCCACTGCCACCTTCTTGCACTCATAGAGTTGAGGAATCACAGGACGGAACCACTTTGTTGGAACAAGACCTCTGAAGCAAACTTGTGTGTTTAATTTTTTAACACCGACCATGACATGTGAATTACAATATATGGCTTTCAGTCACCCATGATTAGCTTGGACCACTCTCATTAATTAAATTGTTGGTCACCATACATAAGTTATTCAGTGGTCTCAAGAAAAAAAATTCTAAATATTGTATTGTTGGAAAGAAATGTTTAGGATAAAGTATCACAAATGCTTCTCTATTTTGTGGGAATTTTTTTCCTTTGGATAAAATTATACCTAAAACTTACTGAGAACCTGAAGAACTACAATCCTGCAGCCTGTGGATCAGAAAGCACATTCACAGAAAGACAAGATGAAAAGGCAGAGGGCTATGTACCAGATGAAGGAACAAGATAAAACCAGAGAAAAACAACTAAATGAAGTGGAGATAGGCAACCTTACAGAAAAAGAATTCAGAATAATGATAGTGAAGATGATCCAGGACCTCAGAAAAAGAATGGAGGCAAAGATCCAGAAGATGCAAGAAATGTTTAACAAAGACCTAGAAGAATTAAAGAACAAACAAACAGAGATGAACAAGACAATAACTGAAATGAAAACTACACTAGAAGGAAACAATAGCAGAATAACTGAGGCAGAAGAACAGATAAGTGACCTGGAAGACAGAATGGTGGAATTCACTGTCATGGAACAGAATAAAGAAAAAAAAGTGAAAAGAAATGAAGACAGCCTAAGAGACCTCTGGGACAACATTAAACGGAACAACATTCGCATTATAGGGGTCCCAGAAGGAGAAGAGAGAGTGAAAGGACCCGAGAAAATATTTGAAGAGATTATAGTCGAAAACTTCCCTAACATGGGAAAGGAAATAGCCACCCAAGTCCAGGAAGCACAGCGAGTCCCATACAGGATAAACCCAAGGAGAAACACGCCTAGACACACAGTAATCAAATTGGAAAAAATTAAAGACAAACAAAAATTATTGAAAGCAGCAAGGCAAAAACGACAAATAACATACAAGGGAACTCCCATAAGGTTAACAGCTGATTTCTCAGCAGAAACTCTACAAGACAGAAGGGAGTGGCATGATATACATAAAGTGATGAAAGGGAAGAAACTAAAACCAAGATTACTCTACCCGGCAAGGATCTCATTCAGATTCGATGGAGAAATCAAAAGCTTTACAGACAAGCAAAAGCTAAGAGAATTCAGCACCACCAAACCGGCTCTACAACAAATGCTAAAGGAACTTCTCTAGGCGGAAAACACAAGAGAAGAAAAAGACCCACAAAAATAAAACCAAAACAATTAAGAAAATGGTCATAGGAACATACATATCAATAATTACCTTAAATGTAAATGGATTAAATGCTCCAACCAAAAGACACAGGCTTGCTGAACGGATAAAAAAACAAGACCTATATATATGCTGTCTATAAGAGACCCATTTCAGACCTACGGACACATACAGACTGAAAGTGAGGGGATGGAAAAAGATATTCAATGGAAATCAAAAGAAAGCTGGAGTAGCAATACTCATATTAGATAAAATAGATTTTAAAATAAAGAATGTTACAAGAGACAAGGAAGGACACTACATAATGATCAAGAGATCAATCCAAGAAGAATACACAACAATTATAAATATATATGCACCCAAAATAGGCACACCTCAATACATAAGGCAACTGCTAACAGTTATAAAAGAGGAAATCGACAGTAACACAGTAATAGTGGGGGACTTTAACACCTCACTTACACCAATAAACAGATCATCCAAAATGAAAATAAATAAGGAAACGGAAGCTTTAAATAACATAATAGACCAGATAGATTTAATTGATATTTTTAGGACATTCCATCCAAAAACAGCAGATTACACTTTCTTCTCAAGTGCGCACGGAACATTCTCCAGGATAGATCACATCTTGGGTCACAAATCAAGCCTCAGTCAATTTAAGAAAATTGAAATCATCTCAAACATCTTTTCTGACCACTACGCTATGAGATTAGAAATGAATTACAGGGAAAAAAACGTAAAAAACACAAACACATGGAGGCTAAACAATACATTACTAAATAACCAAGACATAACTGAATAAATCAAAGAGGAAATCAAAAAATACCTAGAGACAAATGACAATGAAAACACGACAATCCAAATCCTATGGGATGCAGCAAAAGCAGTTCTAAGAGGGAAGTTTATAGCTATACAAGCCTACCTCAAGAAACAAGAAAAATCTCAAATAAACAATCTAACCTTACACCTAAAGGAACTAGAGAAAGAAGAACAAACAAAACCCAAAGTTAGCAGAAGGAAAGAAATCATAAATATCAGAGCAGAAATAAGTGAAGTAGAAACAAAGAAAACAATAGCAAAGATAAATAAAACTAAAAGCTGGTTCTTTGAGAAGATAAACAAAATTGATAAACCATTAGTCAGACTCATCAAGAAAAAGAAGGAGAGGACTCAAATCAATAAAATTAGAAATGAAAAAGGAGAAGTTACAACAGACAGCGCAGAAATACAAAGCATACTAAGAGACTACTACAAGCAACTCTATGCCAATAAAATGAACAACCTGGAAGAAATGGACAAATTCTTAGAAAGGTATAACCTTCTAAGACTGAACCAGGAAGAAATAGAAAATATGAACAGACCAATCACAAGTAATGAAATTAAAACTGTGATTAAATATCTTCCAACAAACAAAAGTCCAGGACCAGATGGCTTCACAGGTGAATTCTATCAAAAATTTAGAGAAGAGCTAAAACCCATCCTTCTCGAACTCTTCCAAAAAATTGCAGAGGAAGGAACACTCCCAAACTCATTCTATGAGGCCACTATCACCCTGATACCAAAACCAGACAAAGATACTACAAAAAAAGAAAATTACAGACCAATATCACTGATGAATATAGATGCAAAAATCCTCAACAAAATACTAGCAAACAGAATCCAACAACACATTAAAAGAATCATACACCATGATCAAGTGGGATTTATCCCAGGGATGCAAGGATTCTTCAATATACACAAATCAATCAATGTGATACACCATATTAACAAATGGAAGAATAAAAACCATATGATCATCTCAATAGACGCAGAAAAAGCTTCTGACAAAATTCAACACCCATTTATGATTAAAACTCTCCAGAAAGTGGGTATAGAGGGAACGTATGTCAACATAATAAAGGCCATATACGGCAAACCCATAGTAAACATTCTCAATGGTGAAAAACTGAAAGCATTTCCTTTACGATCAGGAACTAGACAAGGATATCCACTCTTACCACTATTATTCAATATAGTTTTGGAAGTCCTAGCCATGGCAATCAGAGAAGAAAAAGAAATAAAAGGAATCCAAATTGGAAAAGAAGAAGTAAAACTGTCACTGTTTGCAGATGACATGATACTATACATAGAAAATCCTAAAAATGCCACCAGAAAACTACTAGAGCTAATCAATGAATTTGGTAAAGTTGCAGGATACAAAATTAATGCACAGAAATCTCTTGCATTCCTATACACTAATGATGAAAAATATGAAAGAGAAATTAAGGAAACACTCCCATTTACCACTGCAACAAAAAGAATAAAATACCTAGGAATAAACCTTCCTAGGGAGACAAAAGACCTTTATGCAGAAAACTATAAGACACTGATGAAAGAAATTAAAGATGATACCAACAGATGGAGAGATATACCATGTTCTTGGACTGGACGAATCAATATTGTGAAAATGACTATACTACCCAAAGCAATCTACAGATTCAATGCAATCCCTATCAAATTACCAATGGCATTTTTTACAAAACTAGAACAAAAAAACTTAAAATTTGTATGGAGACACAAAAGACCCCGAATAGCCAAAGCAGTCTTGAGGGAAAAAAATGGAGCTGGAGGAATCAGACTGCCTGACTTCAGACTATACTACAAAGCCACAGTAATCAAGACAATATGATACTGGCACAAAAACAGAAACATAGATCAATGGAACAAGATAGAAAGCCCAGACATAAAACCATGCACCTATGGTCAACTAATCTATGACAAAGGAGGCAAGGATATAAAATGGAGAAAAGACAGTCTCTTCAATAAGTGGTGCTGGGAAAACTGGACAGCTACATGTGAAAGGATGAAATTAGAACACTCCCTAACACCATACACAACAATAAACTCAAAATGCATTTGAGACCTAAATGTAAGACCAGACACTATAAAACTCTTAAAGGAAAACATAGGAAGATCACTCTTTGACATAAGTCACAGCAAGATCTTTTTTGATCCACCTCCTACAGTAATGGAAATAAAAACAAAAATAAACAAATGGGACCTAACGAAATGTCAAAGCTTTTGCACAGCAAAGGAAACCATAAACAAGACGAAAAGACAATCCTCAGAATGGGAGAAAATATTTGCAAACGAATCAATGGACAAAGAATGAATCTCCAAAATATATAAACAGCTCATGCAGCTCAATATTAAAAAAACAAACAACCCAATCCAAAAATAGGCAGAAGACCTAAATAGACATTTCTCCAAAGAAGACATACAGATGGCAAAGAAGCACATGAAAAGCTGCTCAACATCACTAATCATTAGAGAAATGCAAATCAAAACTACAATGAGGTATCACCTCACACCAGTTAGAATGGGCATCATCAGAAAATCTACAAACAACAAATGCTGGAGAGGGTGTGGAGAAAAGGGAACCCTCCTACACTGTTGGTGGGAATGTAAATGGATACAGCCACTATGGAGAACAGTATGAAGGTTCCTTTAAAAACTAAAAATAGAATTACCACATGACCCAGCAATCCCACTACTGGGCATATACCCAGAGAAAAACATAATGCAAAAAGACACATGCACCCCAATGTTCACTGCAGCACTATTTACAATAGCCAGGTCATGGAAGCAACCTAAATGCCCATTGACAGACGAATGGATAAAGAAGATGTGGTACATATGTACAATGGACTATTACTCAGCCATAAAAAGGAACGAAATTGGGTCATTTGTTGAGACGTGGATGGATCTAGAGACTGTCATACAGAGTGAAGTACGTCAGAAAGAGTAAACATATTTCGTATATTAACGCATGTGTGTGGAACCAGAAAAATGGTACAGATGAACCTGTTTGCAGGGCAGAAGTTGAGATACAGATGTAGAGAACAAACGTATGGACACCAAGGGGGGAAAGCCGTGGGGGTGTGGGGATGGTGGTGTGATGAATTGGGCAACTGGAATTGACATGTATACACTGATGTGTATAAAACTGGTGACTAATAAGAATCTGCTGTATAAAAAATAAATAAAGTTTAAAAATATTTTAAAAATGGAAGTATGTTAATGGAATGGAAATATGTTAATATTAATGTTTCAGACATTACATGAAATTCCTAAAAATCTTATATGTTCTCGTATAATGTTATAAGTCATAATTCTAGTTATTATTTTAAAATGTATATCTAAAAAAAAAAACTTATTGAGAATCTATGTACATGGGTGTTTGCATGCCTTGTTTCTACTCATTCCCAAAACTTTGAAAGGTAGACATTCCCATGTGATGGATGAAGAAACTGAACATCAGAGGGGAAGCTATTTTTCCATGGTCACACAGGTAGTTGGTGGCAGAGCTGAGACTTGCTCCCTGGATTCTCTGATTCTGAAGTCCCCAAATTTTCAACTGGACTTTGCAGTCATTTTAATTAACAATCTGAATGGCATTCTGCTCAACATTAGATTTAGTCTCTGGGAGTCAATTAGAGTCTTAAGGAAGCCATTTATATTTCATGCCCTAGACTCAGATGAATGAATTTCTAGTGAGACCCTGAATCACAGAGCTGATGGCCTTTGAATTAGCCCATCCATTCTGCTCACACCTAAGGTGAGTGAGCCATCACCCAAGGAGACTGGAAGAGTAAGAAGGGTCCTTGTACTAATCCATCAAGGACTGGGGCAATTTTGTCTGGAGAGGAGAAAAATGACCCCATACCTTTAATTATGAATCAAACTTGACCTTTTCACCTGACTCTTAAGTAACATTTCCATTAAGATTTGGCAATGATTTCACTGACCATACCCTTTAACCACACACACACAGGTCCTAGCTGTGTGACCTCTATCTCAGTTTTCTTATCTGTAAATTGGAGTTTAATAATAGTACCTGTATTTAGTATTATTATGGAGATTATATTCCTTAATACAAATAAACCTCTTAGAAAGTTTCCTGGCACACTAAATGTTAAATATTATAATGGCAATTATTATTTTTAGAATGTGTGCTGTGATGTTTTACAATAGATACACCAATACAAAGATATTCTACTGACTGAATTGGTCTAAACTGCAATATATAATGTTCATTTACTGCTCCATTATTTCTATAATAGCCACTTCCCAAAAAAACGATCCTTCCTCATTTGAGGCCTCTGACAGAAAGAACTAAAATAAGGTTTGAAATCACAAAAAACAAATCTCCCTAGACATAGGTTAAACACGTATTGACCCCATCAAGTTAACAAAATAGGAGCTACTCAAGTTGAAGAGGGTATTAAAGACAAATGAAAAGGTCAAATTAGCATAAAGAAGTGTTGCTAAGAAATAAATATCAGCCAAAATAAAAACAACTTTGAAAAATGCAAACTAGAAATTCTGAAGTAAAAGAAGTGCTAAAATATAAACTAGAAATATTCTTCAAATAATTCAGAGAGGATGGGAATACAAAATGATCTTGCAATAAAGCAAAAAAGAGTCATTCTTTGGGGCTATAATGAAAGAGATGTGAAAGCTTTAGCTTATAAGCTTCTTCAAAGTATTGAATTTGCTTGGTCTTTAATACATATATCAATGTTACATAATGTTACATACATTTTTTTGAACTACCTGGCTGAGATCTGATAGTAAGAATAGATTTTATAGCCATGAATCTGTCTTTAATTCTATTTCCAAATACCGTGCTGATGTGTGCTGTTAGTTAATAGTTAGATGCTGGTATATTCATCATATCGCTTTATCCTAAACATTCTGATCCAGATGAGAAATAGCTGGGGACTCAAAACTCCAAAACATCAGCTTTATTACTTGTAAACTGAATTAAGGAACTCAATTTTGGTCTGCAGACTGCTCACTCCTCTTTTAAACTAGATTCACTCTCTCAGTCTAAGGCACAACTGTCTGTGTACTGTCTCTTCACGTGGCTTCCGTTTAATGATCTGAGACTATTGCTCTAATCCTGGATTATAGAAAAATGCAGTAAGTGGATCATGGATCCACTGGGCATACACAGACTGAGGTGAACATAGCCTGGCTCTGTTGTTTACCAGTTTTATGATCTTGAGTAAGTTATTCAAACTCTCTGAACTTCAGGTTACCATCCTCTAATGTGGGAATAATATATTTGCCTCCAAAGAATCACAGATCTCCAAATCCATTAATTAAGAATATAAATTTATTATTCAACTGTATATTTTTTAACTAGACAACTTTATGATGGTAAACAAACACTTGCTTCACAGGCCAGACACTTAATCATCATGATGTTGAGGGATCCTGTCCATCCTGATGTGCCACAGACAGTTACAGGATCTAAAAGTTGTCAAGAGAGTGGAGCTGGTGAGGAGAGAAGCTGCTCCCACATCATCAGTATCCATGTCACAGTTAAGGTTGCTGTTGGCTCATTCCACGTGGCCCATAGTGAACCACAGATTTGATTGATTCTCTGCCACTTTAGGGGGACAAGGAGATATTTTTGAGACTGTAGCTACTTTTCTCTTCCCAGCTGCTCTCTGTATCCACTCTCCTGTGCAAACGTGAAGCCAGATGTGGGGACCTCAGAATACACGTCCCTCTTCTCTTTTTCCCTCAACCATTGCACACCTTTTTTTCTTCTAATTTGTGGTGGAGAAACAGCGCTTCTTGCTGCTCTAAGATAGTCTTCTTTTATGAACAAATTATCTTTTGCATTTCTCCTACTTCATTCATGTAAGTGATGAATTATTTATTTATGTTGAATAAAATGAAAATCATTAGAGTAAAAAGAGAAGACTTCAGATCTGCAAATTTATATGTGCGTTCACTATTTGTATCTGAATACAAGCTTAGAGTATTTAAAACAAATTCAATATTGGCTTATTGATTCCCATGCACAGTTTGCTATATATCTATTATGCTAATATGATGATGCAGATATGAAATACATTAACATATACAAAATATAAAAATATTTTGTGGTATTATGATGAGTAAATATTGAATTATTTGTCAGAGTGGCTCTGATTTCACCCTTCAAAAAACTCTCCCTGAAGGCTTGACACTTTTGTCAAATAGATTCACACATCATACCACCATGTAAACATGAACTTGCATTGAGAAACAGTCCAAAATAAGAAATCCATTCTAAACCACCCTGAGTCTCCAGTCAAATTTTCCTGCAGATGATTGGCTGCTCCAAAAAGACTTCAAAGAACTCCTGACATGTCCAAGAATAAAGGGGACATTCACCCATAGAAAGAAGAAGTTTTCTGAACTGGACATTTTTCTATTGTGACTCAACATTATATTTAGAGAGCCATGGCAACAGTGAAAACATCAATTGTTTGTGTTCATTAGTCTTCTCAGTATTTTCTCTCTTTATAAGATTACATATGTATGCATGTATATATATATATACATAGAGAGAGAGAGAGAATAGCAGACAACCCTTATGTACCAATCAGAGGCAAAAGGAAATCAAAATCCGGCATCTATAGAAAGAACAACTAAGGAACATTTGGCCAAGCATAAGTTCAAAAAAGATAGCAAGTAGTAGTTGACAATTTAGAACCAAGTCATTTTTCTCAAAAGGTGTATAATTAAAAGGGGGAAAGAAGATGACTCCCCAACCTACAGATTTCACAGAAATAGTGATGTTTCAAGGGAATAATGTAAAAAAGTTTTACATTATTCCAAATTAGCTGCTCACCAAAATCAAGTTTCATTTTTATAAACTTCTGCCCTCTTGCCCAAGTTCTTTTGTGTTGGTGGATTCTACAGTAGTTTTTAAAAATTGTTTAATGGATTAAAGCTGTAACTTGGGGTTTAATCATCTTATTATATAGAACTTCCCTCATAGATATTTTGTGAATATTCTTTCATATTTGTGTCATATTTCAGAAATTTTGAATGCAGACACCAAATGTTGCTCATCTCTTTCTCAAATGTTTTCTCACAATCAGCACCTAGCTTGTGTCACCACTAACTTTCAGACTTTGTGTTCATCCAAGAAACTCCTAGGGGAGAATCAGAGTTTTTAATTGGGAATCTCTCTGGAGGCATCCATCTCTTATATAATCCAGGCCTTCCTTGTAACCAGATGTGGAGAGAGCAAACTTAGAAAATTCAGAAAGCATTACAATCACAATGCACAGGGGCATTTTATTCTTGTTCAGGGGACAGAGGCTCATTCTATCCTCACTGTGAAAACACCTGCAGATGTTTTCCTGGTGTAGATTTACCAGAGCTCACTTCTAACCCTTAGGGTGAAGAATAAGGCCCTTTGTTACAAATCTTAAATGCAGTGTCAACATGCTGCGACCATGTCCCTAAGCTCTTGTTCCCTACAGCACTGGAGAAAATGACTCTTTAATGTGTACTCAGTCAAAAACATATTTGTATTAAGAAAATTTCTCTGAGGCTCTCTGTGCTGGGAATTAAAGCTATGTCCATACACATGAAATAAACTGTCCTGTGGCTGATCTGCTCATTTCAGCTGTCTTAATGATTAATGGGGATCGCCGCTCAATCGATTCAACTGCCCCAATCAGTATTTTTTTTTAATAAATTTATTTATTTTATTTATTTATTTTTGGCTGCATTGGGTCTTCGTTGCTGCATGCGGGCTTTCTCTAGTTGCGGCAAGCAGGGACTACTCTTTGTTGCAGTGCACAGGCTTCTCATTGCGGTGGCTTCTCTTGTTGCGGAGCACGGGCTCCAGGCGCGCGGGCTTCACTAGTTGTGTCACGTGGGCTCAGTAGTTGTGGCTCATGGGCTCTAGAGTGTAGGCTCAGTAGTTGTGGCACACGGGCTTAGTTGCTCCGTGGCATGTGGGATCTTCCCAGACCAGGGCTCGAACCCATGTCCCCTGCATTGGCAGGTGGATTCTTAACCACTGTGCCACCAGGGAAGCCCCCCAATCAGTATTAGTCATGAACTGTAGGAAATTTGGTGCAAATAAAACAGCTGGGATGTTGGGAAGTGTTCTCACTTCTCAGGTAGTTGATTTAAGGATCTTTGATAGACTAAAAATCATCAACTTTTACTCTTTTTTTTACTACTTGCAATTTAATCTTTTCTGAGTCAACATTTGGGGTCTCTATATAATTTGAAGTTCAAGGTAATCTCTTCAAAATCTAATAACTGATAATGTCTCTAAAATATTATAATTTATTATAATTCTTATGTTAAATATATATATTTAAGACTGGTGAAATAGTTCCATCCTAATTTGCAAGAGAGTATAAAGCCTAAATGTCTGAAAACACAGTGTTTGGCTCACAGACACTTATATCAAAGTCCAGTACCTTAGGAAAAAACCCCGTTGTACGATTTTCTCTGGTGTGCGTCACATACAAACGTGTCTAATTTAGCAGCTTTTCCAGATAGTCTCCCAATAATCAGACAGTAACCTAAAAGGATTCAATAATTCTTATATCTAGGTTTTTCAGACTGCCTTGTAAGAAGTTTTGATATATTTTTCTATATTGTGAATATCAAAGAGATTAACTTCCATAGAAGCCACTTTGTTTGGTCAAAGTACTACAAACAAATGGCCTCAAAGAAAGGTATGTGTACAGGCATCATCCCTGGCCACACAGTGAAGTCTTAACAATATCAAATGTTCCAAAGTCAACTGAATCCAAGGTGCATTTCTGTGATAATATTGAATGCAAAAGAGAAAAGAGGGATCTGCAGGTCTTCATGAAAAATTGTTTGCTAATTAAGCTAAATATATTGTAATTAGGGCTGTTCTGTGGGACACATTGTTCTACTGGACACATAAAGGCCTATCCTCCAGGAAAGTTAAATTTCTCTACTAAAATAGAGAAGATTCTGACATCCAGAAATATACCATGTCAGGGAGGCACAGTATACTAAGAAGGTCAAAGAATATCTGTACTGCCAATTCATTTCTACTAAAAATCAATTGTATTCCTGTGGAATATAAGGAAGGTATTACTTTAAAGCAGCAGTTCTCAAATTCTTTGGTCTCAGGATCCTTTACACTTTCAAAAATTACTGAGGAACTCCAAAGAGCTTTTGTCTATGTGGGCTACATCTACCAAGATTTACCCTACTAAAAGTTAATACTAAGAAGTCTTCAAAACACAAGAATATACAAGCACACATTTTATTATCTGAAAGAGTGATGATATAATCACTTATTATACAATCTTTGGAAACACCACTATATACTTGTGGAAGAATGAGAGTGAAAATGGCAAAAACTGTCTCATTATTAAAATAGGTTGACCTCAAGAACCCCCTGAAAAGGTCTTGGGGACCCCTGAAAATGTCTTGGGGATCCCCAGGGTTTCACAGATCACAGTCATGAGAAACACTCAAGTTCTTTTTCTCACTTGTCAAAGAAGGACAGCAATAATCACAAAGATTTGTTGAGAGGGTCAAAATAAAAGGACATCATATAAGGTGAAAGTGATTTATTAAGTGTGTGTTACCTAAATACAAACTTCTCCAAGCTTTATTCTATCAGTTGAAAACTGGGTATAGTGATATCTGCCTTGCAGGTTATTATGAAAATGAGTGTTGATGTATGTTTAATGCAAAGTAGGCGTTAAAAAACTGCAAAATTTATCCAGTTTTTTTACCTTATTCCTATTTATTAATTATGAAGCACAGCTACAAAAAATATATAATTACTGGGAAAGATTCTTCTTCCTGTGCCATAATGATCACATAAACAGGAAACATATAAATAGCCATCACCTGATTATTGTTGTTGCTCCCCAAAATGTGCTGAATGTTCTGTACTAGGTACTGAAAGAAATATGGCAGATGAGAGGTTTACTCTCTATAGAAAGCTGTCTGTGGGCACAAGGTGTAAGTTACTATACCAAAAACAGAAAGAATAAATACATGCCTGCATTCTGAAGAGAGACAGCCCTGCCCCCTGCTCTTGCACCCTGACACTGGCATCCTAGATAATACCACTGAGGAGAAAGAATGACTCAAAAGAAATGAGCAATGGATATTGATTTGGATATCTACCAACAAAATGACTGACTCCCTAATCAACCTATTGGGTGGGGGAGATCAATCAACATGCCTACCCAGGTACAGAGAGTTTCCAGAAAGTTTTTAGCATCTCACTCTTAACTTTGATTAGTGACCCAAGAAACAAGGATTACTAAATGTTTGAGAATAGCTTCAAATATGTAAGATAGAAAGCAAGTTTCCTCATACTTTGATAACTGAATAGTTAGGTAGCTAGATAGGTAGATAGACAGAAAGAAAGATAGATAGATAGATAGACAGACAGAGAGACCAAAGAGTTCTGGAATCAAACTGCTTTGGTTGGAACACTCTTTGGCTCTGCTCTTTGCTAACTATTTGACCTTAGGAAGTCCCTTAAATCTTCAAGCCTTAATTTTTCTCATCTGTGAAATGGGGATAATAACAATTTCCACCTAAGAAAGTTTGATAATTATATAAGATAAAGTGTTTTATGCAGACTAAGCACTGGATAAATATTTTCATTACTGATGACAGAACAGGGAATGGTATACTTGAGAAACAAAATTTTTCAGCTTGACTGAATTACTGGGAATATGAGGTAAAACAGAATATGGAGCCAGATGGTCTGATATCTTGAATATTGCACACTAGCACAGAGTTAGAATACATGAGAGTTCTTTATAGAGAGAAAATATATATGGTATATATATATATATTTCTTTACATAAAAGTACAAAATATTTACCAACCCTTTCCCCACCCAGGAAAACTCTCAAGAATCACTGCCTCACACCCTTTGCCCCCAACAAGAAACAGCCCTCGACTGTTGAATGCACAGTGCATGAAAAGACCATAATGGCCTACTATGTCTCTCTAAGTACATTTGGTTATTCACATTAAGTTGTGAATGTTCAATAAATGCAAAATTAACATGTGATTAATTAACAAGCACAACAAAAAACCTCTTCTTCCTCTTGCCCAAATAGCCCTTTTGATCTACCTAGGGTCCCTTTTCAAGTCTCAGAAGATTGGATATTGTGGCAATTAATTGTTTAAACACATTATGAAGGATTATGATGAAAGGCAAACATAAAACATAATAAATGCTTGGTAACCAATTTATTTTAATAGCAGTTTCTCTGCCAAGCCAGAGAACTTTCTAGATCACTCCCTTCTATATTCAGCTAAGAGAGATCAGGGGAATTGCCTTTAAATGGGTCCATTCATCATTCCCGACACAGTCATGAAAAGCTCACTACTACACCATTTATATAGCCTGGCTAAAAGAAAAGTTAAGTTTCTTCAACTCTTTAGAGCATAAAAGAGCTGGCTTTTTAGTAAGAACAATATCATAATCAGGTGTTTCATTAAAAATATCAGCAAGGCACAAAGAAAATAGGAATTGACACCAAGGCAGATCAGATAACACTGCCCGATAGGAGAGCTTTTATTCACGAATGATTGAAGGTTTTAGATACTTGTCTCTTTCCTTAGCAGAATGTTGTCCTTGGAACAAAAATAGTGGCAGGAGCCAACTGTAGCATTAGGTTAAATTGATCTCAAATCCTTTCTCAAAAAAGTGTCATAAGTCTTTTTAGATTCCTAGGCTCCTAGGTCTAAGGTTTTTTCTGCCTCAGTACATTATTTTTCCCCAGAGAGGTTTTTGAGGGGAGGAGAATTGAAGTAGCACTGGAGAAGGCAATGCTTAGTGGATGATTAGTTACCACTACTGTTGGCCTAAAAATTCATTTGGAGGAAATTATATGGAAAAGCAACTAGTGGAAGACTTCTGCCTTAGGAAGGCTAATACAACATGTATGTGTATACATGCCTGTGTGCGTGTGCCTGTCTGTATACAGGCTCCAATTACCCTTCAAACACTAATCTCCTATAATTTTATACACTTATACCATTACCAAATATCTAATAACACATGCGAACAGATAACTGGAAAACTGGACATCACAGATCCTGCAGAAACTTCCCTATACTTGTACAGAGAGACTAGACAAATACTATCTTGCTAAAAATCAGGTTAGAACTGAACACTAATAAGTTATTATAAAGGAATAATCCTGATTTCACTTGTTTGAGTTTTATTAAAAATGCTGTACTCTACAAAAATAACAGTCAAATTACATAATCTAAGAGAGTACATTTCAAGAAAGACCTTCTTTTCTCCAACCCCAATAATCCTTGCCTGCTCAAAACACTACAAAAGCAATACATGTTAATAAAAAAATGAAATAACAACAACAAAATGGACCCAAGTCAAGGTAAGCACAATGGGGTGAGAGGAAACATCTGTAGCAACTATAGATGCCCACTTAGTTTCTTCCATAGCTGGACCTCAGTTTACTAATATCTTGTTCTACATAACATGCTCATAATTGTTGCTAATTTTTAATATGTAGAACAATAATAGCTCTAAATATTGTTTATCTGACTTCATAATGATTTTTGAAAATATGAAAAACTAGAAGGGAAATGGTTACCTGTAATTTGTGATTGATAAAATCTGATGGAAACAATGGACCAGAGTTCCTAACAAGGCCTCTTGTGAGCATATTACTAAGCAAAGTCTTCATCCTTAGTGTTAATTACCTGTCCAGCACTGCTACAGGACTTCTACTTAGAACGAATGGCTTGTTTTAATACAGCTGCACACACCACACACATATATAGATTCTTTTGGAGTAACTGAATGCTTTAGAAAATCTAGACTTTTCCAAGACAGTTTTGATTTCAGATATCTTCTCATTTGTTAGATTATATCTGACATGTGTCCAAATATAGCTACTCTATATTTTATGTATTGTTATCACTTGAGATCGAGCCCATTATTGTATACCTGAACTCAACAATCACAGATTAATAAACTGTGTGAAAATCTTTGACAATATTTCTAGACAAATATGATGAATAATAATGACTTAAAGGTCATAATTCTTAGCTATTCTTGTATTTCCTAACATTCTCCTACAAGTCAATATTTATTAAACAATGGCTAAATATAAATAGTACCTTTTAGAAGATGATTTCAAAATAACCTGTATTTGGGGTTTGCAAAAAATCCTATTTCACATTATTTTAAAGAAACTCTTGAATGCAAATGAGTTGACCTATACGTTATGATCTGTTTTGATTTCATTATCCAATGTCTTAACGTGGAAGACCTTGACAGTCTAACAATTCGTTTTCTGTTCTCTTTTGAAATTTCTTTTATTTTTTATCTGGAGAAAGGAAATGGCATTTTATTTCCAGCTTTCTATGGACTCAAAGTCATAAAATTGTAAAGAGAAGAAAAATTGTCAA
The DNA here is from genome assembly GCF_059928025.1 of Delphinapterus leucas. Lineage (NCBI taxonomy): Eukaryota > Metazoa > Chordata > Mammalia > Artiodactyla > Monodontidae > Delphinapterus > Delphinapterus leucas. The sequence goes on from NC_143149.1 coordinate 15,195,931, forward strand.
TTTTTTAAAGGTTAAATGCAGGAAAATTAGAGTGTCTGAAAGGGCAGGCTCTGGATGGATCCAGTGCCGAAAGGTAGATAGCACTGGAGGGCAAACTCAAAAATGAGTATTGAACAAAAAGATTGGGCAGGGGTAAGTATGTAAACAGAGCCTCAGTGACACCCTTCCAATTATTATGGTTGCCTTGAGTCGCACAGAATATAAGCATTAATTTGATCACTTAATGGAGGAATACAACTGTGTTTTGAAGTGAACCACTAACTCTAGGGGGAAATCTGCAGAAAGGTAAAATTTTCCTTCTCTTCTGTCCCAAATCTTTCCTTCTGAAGTATAGGATGACAACTTTGCAGGTGGAAGAAAAATCTCAGAAGGCCCGGCAGAAAACTAGTTTCTAATGATTGAATGTAGCAGAATCAGTGCACTTTTTGAATTTCACACTGTAGAACTATCTAAAACAATCTCTGCAGATATAAGTTTCAACATGGGGAAGGCATGATGTTTTGGCAGACATGCTGGATTTGTGTGTGTGTGTGTGTGTGGCACGCGGGCCTCTCACTGTTGTGGCCTCTCCCGTTGCGGAGCACAGGCTCCGGACGCGCAGGCTCAGCGGCCATGGCTCATGGGCCTAGGCACTCCACGGCATGTGGGATCTTCCCGGACCGGGGCACGAACCCGTGTCCCCTGCATCGGCAGGCGGACTCTCAACCACTGCGCCACCAGGGAAGCCCTGGATATTTTTTGTTCTTGCTATTCTTTGAGACACTGGGATGATTCCTCCTTGTAGGACCCTTCAAGCACAGCATATTTTTTTTCCCCTTCCCCATGAAATACAGGCTCAGGAAGACTTCTCAAGAGCAGATTTCCTGTAGCTATCTCTGTATAAAACAATGTTTGGGATGCTCTGGAATTTAGTCTATCCTGGCAATGTTTGCACATTCATTTGAGCCCACCTGTACTCTGCAGTTAGTCTTGTTCCTTTTGGTGGTTCCTCTGGTTCCTTTGGTGGTTCAGTATTGAAACCACCCTTTATATTTTAAGAGTATCGGAAAAAAAACAAAAAAAAAAGGGATTTTTTTTTTTTCCTCAGTTTTAAAGATGCTGGAAGCCACTGAAGTATAATTTGGTGCAAAGTTGTCACTCTATGAATCTTTAAGCAAATTCATGCAGAAAATGTGTAAACACTCATTTAATGAGCCAGATATTTCTGGGGTCTAAACTATTCCTTGGGAATAAAAGGAATCTTTAAGATATTTAGAACTCCTTCTGCATATTCCAAAGCACCTACCTTACTGGCTAGGAATAATAAAAACATCCATGTAAGCTGAATTAATTAATAATGACAAGTTGGGGGGAAAGTTTTTCAAACATATTTATCAGCACCATCAATGGAAACAAGATTTAGAAAATCATCTTTGTACAGGAGACTATGCTCCACAGTACCCAGGGAACTATGTGCCTGCCTTCAAGAAACTTACTATCTAGGTGAAGATAAGGTAAACATCTGAAAAGACAAATAACAAAAAAAAAAAAGGGGGCTGAATGAGTTACGGACAAAATAAGAAGTACTGTGATATTGTGATTTACATTATAAGAAGTATGTATTTGGTCTTGGTCCCTACTTCTGGCACAGAGCTCCTAAAACCCTTGGGATTTCCTAAGTGATAAGAATAATAAAGGTTTTTTGTTATGTTAATGAGGTGGCTTTGGGATAGTACCTACCCAAGGGAGCTGGTTGCCAGGAGAACCAACCAGGAATGGAGGGTTGGAACTTTTAATCCCACCACCTGACCTCCAGGGGCTGGAAGTTTGAGTCAATTGCCAATGGCAGGTGATTTAATCAATCATGCCAATGTAATAATAACCTCCATAAAACCCCAAAAGGACAGAGTTTGGAGACCTTTCAGGCTAGGGAACCAGAACACTTCCACATGCCCCTGTGCCCCAAATGCACACGAACAGAAGCTCCTTTGTTCAGGACCTTGCCCTATGTATCTCTTCATCTAGCTGTTGCTTCACATCCTTTAATATACTTTATAATGAACCAGTAATCTAGTGAGTAAACTAGTTTCCTGAGTTCTGTGAGCCACTCTACCAAATTAATGGAATCCAAGGAGGGGATGGTGGGAACCCCTGATATATAGCCAGTAGGTCAGAAGCATGACAACCTGGATTCACAATTGGCATCTGAAGCAGAGGGCAGTCTTGTGGAACTGAATCCTTAACCTGTGGAATCTGATGCCGCCTCTTTGTAGATTGTGCCAGAACTGGGTTGAATTGTAGGACACCCAGCTAATGCCAGATAATAGCTTGGTGCTGTGGAGAAAACCCACACACACTGAAACTGGGTGCAGAACTGTAGGTACAGAGAAGTAATTTAAGAAATAAGAGTCCACATTTATTAAATGTGTATTATTGTGCTGGTCCTGTGCAAAGCATTTTGAGAATATATATTGAAAATATATATTCATTGTTTCACATAACAATTTCAGGAGGTGAGTTTTTTTTCAAATGAGGAAACTAAAATTCAGAAAAAGTACATAACTGTCTTGTCCAAGATCCCACCGCTAGTAAGTGACAGAGCAGTGATCCAAACCCCAGTCTTTCCTACCTAAGGCCTGTGCCCTCCACTGGGGGTAACAGACTCACCAACAGGAATGATAACATCCTTGGCTCCTTCCCCCAGTTATGGAGACTCAGCACATTCCCAGTACCTTGTTCTACTACTGGTTGCTTGGGAGCCTAGTAAAGGTTTCATAGAAGTGAATATTCCAGAAAAATGGAAGTCAAGAAGTTAATTAAATAGATGCAAATTAAAAGTCAGAAGAGCAAATTCCAAACCACGCGTGTAATGTGTGGAATGCAGATCTGTATTCCACTTGGAACAGCCTTTGGGATTCCTATTCAACTTTGAACTATCAGAGTCAGTCCTGGGTAGCTAAGAATTGCACTTGGAAAATAGTGTTACTTTTACGAACTTGGCTTTTATGACATTTTAAAAGATAACTGAAATATGGAGGAACCTATCAGAAGGTGAATGCAATATAATCCAAAGTGCTACAAATGTAAATTTAGAGGATTTAAATTCATGATTGATTGACAAGGCATGCAATGGTTATTACAGACCATTTGACAAAAGTCCTTTACTTTTGGAATTTATTTTCCACTCAAGAACAACTTTGCCTACATCCATTGTTCTCCCTTGAGTTTTACCTTTTATGTTGTTCAATGGTTTATTTAATTTCAAAGACAATTAGATAAGCCAAAGTAATGATTCTACAGATGTATAAGTGTAACCTGAGATAAATCAATTATGGGCATTTCAGTAAGTACCAAATGGAAAAGGAGCAGCTGGTTGCTTGAACACAGATGGGTTTATTGCTTGGAATAAACTTCACCTTGTTTCTCTCTTTTTTTTTTTAACCAAGAAATTTTGGCCCCTTTGTTACTTTGTGAACAATTAACTAAAGTGAGTAATTCTTGATGTATTTGTTCTTTGATAGCCATCACTAAATGTGATGATTTAAGGTGTTTTTCCTTTCTCAGTGGCATAGGTATATGGACTGAATCCTTAAATGTGAGGCTTAAAACCTGAGAAAAACATGCTTCATAGCCTCACGAAAAAATATACCTATATGATATGGACTTCAATCTTGTGGGAGGCTTTTCTGCAAATGCAAATGGAAGAAACATTTTTTAATACAATCTCTCCCTCACTCTGTTAGGCTCTTTCCTTTATAGAAACATCAGTTCAGTTTGGCTATGTAAAATAATAGGGAATGCAGTGATGGAGTGTTTTAAGAATATTTGTATAAATAAGAAAGACAAGATTATTGATTTAAAAATCTTTTAAAAAAAATTACACCACTTCACTGCTCCAAATAGCAATGGATTCGTCATTCTATACAAGAGAAAATTAAAATTCTCTGACATTGCATTAAATACTTTGCATAATCTGACCACGGTCACACCAATTTGCGTTAGTTACTGGGAACCTTGAATGGTATAATGTATACAAAGATTATTTAAGGGAAACCTAACAGTGGAGGTTAAGAGTAGGGACCTAGAGTCCATCAGATCAGGGTTAAAATGTAGCCCAGCATTTGCTAGTTTAGTAACCTCAAACAAATTAATTAAACTGCCTAAGCTTTGTTTTCCTCACTAAATGGGGAAAATGATTCTACCTTTTCTATAAGGTCATAAAGAAGATTAAATGAGATAATAAATTTAAGCACTTAGCTGAGTTCTTGGTTTTATGTTCAGTACGTGTCCTACTTTGTTTCTGTGGCTATGTTATTGTTTTTGGAATTTTTATCATCTGATTCTCATATATTTACCCTTGAAGTTCCATCAACCTAGAGTGCTCTTTCATCATCTCTCTGAGGGCAAATTCTATAAGTCACCAAAGACTCAGCTCATCTACCATCTGTATCAGTACCTTTTGTCAGTCTACTCCAATGAGAAGTTAATTCTCTTTCCTCAAAAGCATTGCAATTCTTATCGTACAGATAGACATCTGTACTGAATTCTTACAGGCTTACTTAGGTATTTATTGATATCTTTTCATGCATTTCTCACCTATATAGTGAGCTCCTTGAAGGCAGGTACTGTAGCTATTTCTACATATCTAATACAATTTCTCACACAGAGCCGCTAGCAATGAATATTTGTTGTTCATCTAAAATTCTTTCAGCATTGGATGAAGTGACCAGAGTTAAATGGCTACATAATCTAATGAGCTGACATTTATTATATGTTACTGTTAATGCTTATTATGTCCCAGGCATTTGTTCTAAACACTTCAATGTTTTATTTCCTTTAATCTTCACACTGATTCTATGTAGTAGGTATTTGTAATTCATTTAGATCTGAAGATACTGAGGCACAGAAGGTTAAAAAAAAAAAAAACTTTTCCTAGTGTGAAATAAAAGAAATTATACATGTTGGTCTCTGCCGCCAGTTCCCGACACAGACATCCTAAAACTCTTGTAATTTACTAAGTGATAAGAGCACTAAGAGGATCTTTTGTTCTAATATTTGGTCTTTGATCACAGTTCCTGACACAGCTCTTAAATCCTTCGGAATTTCCTGGTTGACAGAAGTGTCTTTTGTTCTAATAAGGTGACCTGCTGGGCTCCTAGCTAGCTTCAGGATGGGAGCTAGGTCACCAAGCCGTATTTAGAAGCTTGAAACTTTCAGCCCCAGCGCCCATTCTCCTGCAAGTGGGAAAGGGGCGGAAATTGAGTTAATGATGCATCACGCCTACGTGATGAAGCCTCCATTAAAAACCCCCAAAGTACGGGGTTTGGAATGTTCTGGGTTGTTGAATACGTGGAGGTGCTGGGAGAGTGATGCACCCAGACTTAGCGTGGAAGTTCCATGCCCCTCACCCCATACCTTGCCCTATGCATCTCTTTCATCATCTGTATCCTTTCATAAGAAACAGGTAAATGTAAGTATTTCTCCAAGTTCTGTGAGACATTCTAGCAAATTATCGAACCCAAGGAGGGGGTCATGGGAACCCCAATTTATAGCTGGTTGGTCCGAAATATAGGTGACAACCTGGGACTTGCAATTGGCATCTGAAGTGGGCAAGGGGGACAATGTTGTGGGACTTGAGCCTTTAACCTGTGGGCTCTTACCCTATCTCCAGGTAGTGTCGGAACAGAGTTAAATTGTAGGACACCCAGCTGGTGTCAGAGAATTGCTTAATGTGTGGAAAATCTATACATCCATGTCAGAATTATAGAGTGTGTGAAGAAGAAACAGAGGTGTTTTTTCTTTACATGAAGGATATATAGTCAGTACAAGATTGAGGCAGGATTCAAACCCAGGCAGACTATGTCTAGACAGAGACCATGCTCTTAACCCCTATTCAATACTTTTTACCTACTAATATATTCAGAGATTACCCATAATTCATATTATTTACAAGAATAACATTTAAATTCAGTGTTTAAAAGCACTATAAGACCTAATATTATCATCTTCTCAACATCTTTTAAATTGGGCTAGAAACTAGGAAAGAGAGAAATAACTATGGTAGATGTCATTGTCCTATTTGAGGGCTTCTTTTAGGATGTAGGAAATGAGTCCCTATTTCCTGAATCAGAAATCAAGTCTAACCATAACAAGACAGAATATCTCAAAATAGGACTATCTTAGTGAAAACCCTGGCATCCATGATGAAAATAATAATAGATAACATATTTTGAAGTAACAGGCACCATCTTAGGCTGTTAAAGTGGATTTTTCTCTTTAATTAAAATATACTACGGTTATTACTATTGAGAAAGACAAAAGCAGCCCCAGACAGCGGGGAGCTGGCCTTGACATTCTCCTGGTGAACATAAACTCTTTCACAGAGAACCATCCCGTAGGATCACTCTGTAATGAGGATGGATCAGGACAAAAATATCACCACTCCATAATCAAGCTTGAATCCAGACAAAAACAAGAGCATTTTCCAAACCACGAAAATGAGCCAATGTCCTCTTAGCCTGGCTAAAATGAGAGGTTGCTGCTCCTTTAACAATTACTGCTTGATCCTCCCTCTATTCCTTCTGTCATGACCAAATCAGAGAACTACCTCTGCTCCCCAAAAGCCTCCAATCCAGAACAAAACTTTGCTTCTTTGAGCCTTTTCCAAAATCACTCAGCAAAAGCCCAAATCCTATCATTTCTTTCTAACACTCTCTTAATGATACGTCCCCTGGTCCCCAGGATGTGTGTTCTTCCTCATTGTAACATGTCAATGAACAAGCTTTGTTCAATTACAGGTTTCCTGATGCTCTGAAGCTGAGAGCATTGACACTATTACATCACTATGTTATTGATGAAGAAACTGTGTCTCAGAGAAAATAAATCACTAATTGTTCGATTCTAGACTTAAACCCAGTTTGTTTCTTTTGCTTTCGTTATTTTTGCTTCTGTTTGGGTATGTTTCTGTTATATAGACTCCAGAGACTTCCCTCCTAGCTGCTCACTGCATTATACAAGTTCCCCAAGGTTACTGTAAATATAGATGAATAATAGGACAGGATAGAACACTAACATCTATTGCACTCTTATTATGTACTGGCTACTTTACATGTATCTTCTATTTTGATCTCAAAAGTATAAACAACAATCCTTCTTTGAAGAAGCTCAATTCAACAATTGAAGAAATCTATTTATAAATGTTAAACAATTTCTCTTAAGTCTCAAGACCAGTGAGTTTAAAATTTTTAACTTAGCTATACCAGATATCTTATTCTCACATGCCTACACCATACTGGAAGAGTCCTTGTCTGGAAAGGAGTTAGGCAAACCTTTTCCTTAAGCATCATCTGGTCTGGCCTCATGCCTTATTTCAAGATAAAGTTCAGCAAAAAACACATGCTCTGAATGCACTCTCTTTAAATTTCCAGTTGCTGTTCAGTCTCTCTCACAAGTTTTAGACCTGGGCACTCCCTATTTCCACCTCTATTAAGTAAACTACTGAAATCAACCTGATTTTGAGAGCATGTTGAGAGCATGTTGGTTATTATGGTAGAACATTTACTCTAACACATATAATGGCACCGGCTTGAAAGTCTCTAGCCAAAATGGGAATTGGTAAAATAAAATGTGCTATATCACATTCACACTGAAACAAAGCATATCTCATATGCCTCATCCTCTATGATACCAATTTTCAAACATTTATTCCTTGGTGAAGAACTACTCCAACCTGCATTTAAAAAGGAATTCATTGCAGATAGCAAAAAAAACTTTAGACATTATTAAATCAACTCCTGATTTCTTAGACTCTGATAATCTGCTCATCAGCATAGCTAAAGTAAATGCTGAAGTTTTAAGTAGAAAGAAAACATTTGACTTTTCATAGTATTGTTTAAGATGAAATTGTAGAGAACATTTTTTAACTATAACTAAAATTCACTTTCTACACACCTTCAAGGAGATGACATCACTAGAAATGCCAGCATTTCTAGACTGATTTTTCAAATTTACTGATGTAGATAATGGGTATCAATATGTACTAAGATGATTTTGTCCTGAAAATATAAACATTACATAAACTACACGAGGTAACAAGCCTTCACATCATATATATAGCCATTTCCATTTCCTATCTATGAACACTCATGTATATATTGGGTTGGCCAAAAGGTTCGTTAGTTTTTTTCCGTAAGATGGCTCTAGTATCCCTTAGTTGTCTTTAACTTCATTCAAAACAATTTTGTTAGATTGTACGTGACAACTGTCATATCAGCATGCATTTAAAAAATACATCAAAATTGGTGAATTTTTGTGTAGCCATTTTAATATTGAAGATGAAGAAAAAAAGCAACATTTTTGGCATAATGTGCTTTATTATTTCAAGAAAGGTAAAAATGCAACTAAAACGCAAAGATTTAATGCAGTGTATGGAGAAGGTGCTGTGACTGATTGAACGTGTAAAAAGTGGTTTGCAAAGCTTCACGCTAGAGATTTCTCACTGGACAATGCTCCACGGTTGGGTAGACCAGTCGAATTTGATAGTGATCAAATCGAGACATTAATTGAGAACCACCAACATTATACAACACAGGAGACAGGCAACATACTCAAAATATCCAAATCAAGCACTGAAAATCATTTGCACCAGTTTGGTTATGTTAATTGCTTTAATGTTTGGGTTCCACATAAGTAAAAAAACCTTGACCATATTTCTGCACATGATTCTCTACTGAAACATAATGAAACATTCCGTTTTTAAAACAAATTGTGATGGGGGATGAAAAGTGGATACTGTGCAATAATGTGGAAGGGAAGAGATTGTGGAGCAAGTGAAATAAACTGCCACCAACCATACCAAAGGCTGGTCTTCATCCAAAGAAGGTGATGTTGTGTATATGGTGGGATTGGAAGGGAGTCCTGTATTATGAGCTCCTTGCAGAAAACTAAACGATTAATTCCAACAAGCAATGCTCCTGATTAGACCAACTGAAAGCTGCACTCAACCAAAAGCGTCCAGAATTAGTCAACAGAAAACGCATAATCTTCCGTCAGGCTAACGCAAGACCTCACATTTCTTTGATGACCATGCAAAAACTCTTTTCTTTACATCCACACCAACACGTCTTAACTCATGTATTTTGATGATACCCATTCTAACAAGTGTGAAGTGATATTATAGTTTTGATTTGCATTTCCCTGATGATTAATGATGTTGAGCATCTTTTCACGTATTTATTGGTCATTTGTATGTCTTCTTTGGAAACGTGTCTATTCAGGTTCTCTGTCCATTTTCTTATCAGACTATTTGTTTTTTGCTATCGAGTTGCATGAGTTACTTATATATTTTGAATATTAACCCTTCATCTGATACATGGTTTTCAAATATTTTCTTCCATTCCATAGATTACCTTTTCTTCTGCTGATTGTTTCTTTTGCTGTGCAGAAGCTTTTCAGTTTGGTGTAGTCCCACTTGTTTATTTTTGGTTTTGTAGCTTGAGCTTTTGACATCATAGCCAAAAAGTCATTACCATGACCAATGTCAGGAGTATTTTCCATGTTTTCTTCTAGAAAATGTATAACATCAAGTTTTATGTTTAAGTCTTTAATTCATTTTGAGTTAATTTTTGTAGTGGTATGAGACAGGGGTCTAATTTCATTCTTTTGCATATGGCTGTCCAGTTTTCCCAACACCATTTATTGAAGAGACTACCCTTTACCCATCGAATATTCTTGGCTCCCTTGTCAAATATGAGTTGACTGTAGATGTTTGGGTTTATTTCTGGGCTCTCTATTCTCTTCCATTGGTCTATATGTCTGCTTTTATGCCAGTATCATATTTTTTATTACTATAGCTTTGTAGTATAGTATGAAATCAAGAAGTGTGATGCCTCCAGCACTGTTCTTTCTCTAGGATTATTTTTTCTATTTCTTTAAAAACTGATATTGGGATTTTGATACGAATTGCACTGAATCTATACAAGGCTTTGGGTAGTATGAACATTTTAACAATTTAACTCTTCCAATCCATGAACACAGATTATCTTTCCATTCATTGATTTCTTCTCCAATTTTTCATCAATGTTTTATAGTTTCCATTGTACAGATATTTTACCTCTTTGGTTAAGTTTATTTCTAAGTATTTTATTCTTTTTTGATACTATTGTAAGCTGGATTTTTATTATTTTTTCAGATAATTCTTTTTTTACATATAAACTAATTTTTAACCATTTTTTATTGAAGTTTAGTTAATTTACAATGTTGAGTTAGTTTCAGGTATAGAACAAAGTGATTCATGTATATATATGAGGATGGTTAAATCAAGGCTGTAACAATGGAGGTAATGATAAATATTTGATCCCTGGGTATATTTGGAGGGTAGAAACATATAAGATTTCCTTAAAAAATGGATGTGGAAGTGGAATGGAAGAGGAGAGTTCCACTGTTTTGTCTTGAGGAACGGGAAAAATGGATTTGCCATCAACTGAGATGGGTAAAACTCACATGGAATATGTTTGGGGAGAAAGATCAGTTTAGTTTTGGACATACTGAGTTTGAAGATTCTCTTGGAAACATGAATGAAGAAGTTGCATAGGCTGTTAGATATATGAGTATGTATACTGGGAGTGAGATTTGGGCTCAAAATATAAATTTAAGAGAAATCCGCATATAGGTAGCCTATTAGTTTTCTATTGCCATTGTAAAAAGTTACCGCAAATTTGATGGTTTAAGCCAACACAGATTTGTTTCTTATAGTTCTGAAGGTCAAAAATCTGAAATGAGTCTTAATGGGGCCAACACTGAGATGTTTGTGGGACTGTGTGCCTTCTGGAGGCTCCAGAAGAATCTGTTTCCCTGCCTCTTTCAGCTCATAGATCTTTCTTCCATCTTCAAAGTGTTTTCCTCCAGCTTCTGCTTCTGTGGTTTCATCTCCTTCTTCTGCTTATTCCCCTCTTGCCTCCCTCTTATAAGCATCCTTATGATTACATTGGGCCCACCTGGATAATCCAAGGTAGTACCCTTCCTACCTCAAGATCCTTAATTTAACCATATCAGCAAAGTCCTATTTGCCGTGTAAGGTAACATGTTCAAATATTTGGGGGACTAGGATGGGCCATCTTTTAAAAGCCATTATTCAGCCTACCACAGATGGTCTATAAAGTCACGATACTGAATGAGTTTATCCAAGGAGTGAGCATAGACAGAAAAAAAAGGAAGAGCAATCTCTGAACCTGGGCCCATTCCAACATGAAAAGCTGGAGAAAACAGGAGCAACTATCAAAGAAAACTAAAAAGAGTGATAGTAAAATAGAAGAACTGCCCCTCAACCCCCAAGAGCAACAACAAAATGTAGAGTACTCCCAGGAGAAGGTTCAAGGAGGAGGGAGTAATCTATTGTGTCACAATGATTCAATCTAATAAACTTATCCTGGTACAAGACATTAGTCTAAACACTGAAGATACAAGATTATCAAAGATATTTTAAATTCATTCTGCAGGAGAAGACATATAGCAAACAAACATCAAACTGAAAATTCAGAGACCATAATGATAAATGGTATAAGAAAAATAAAAACAAATGATTGATAGGGAATGATGGGGAGTAATACAGTGTGATAAATTCTATGCTAGTGTTAAAGCAAGACAAGGAGTAATTGGAAGGGGTATTATTTTTGGTTGGACAGTTAGGTATAGCTCCCAAAAATCACACTGAGCTGAGATGAACTGACAAAAAAGAGTGAGCCCTGGAAAATTCTGAGGGAAGAGAGCTCTAAGCAGAGAAAGCAGCTAGTGCCATGGACCTCAGGAAGGAAAAAGCTCAGCATATTTGAGAAGAGGAGGTCAGCCAAGCTCCCAAAAGGAGAATGGGGGAGGCTGATGTGAGATGAAGTCAGGGAGGCAAGAAAGTGTAGGTTTAACCATGGGTCAAATTCAGGATTTGGATTTAAGTACAAAAGGAAATCAATGGAGGGTTTTCCTAGGCTGTGGTTGGATCTTACTTACGTTTGTGATAGAATTGAAGCAGGGAAAAGAGTCTTATCAGGGAGACCAGAGAGTAGAAATTACAGTAGTGTAAGGGGAGATGGGATGCCTTGAACTAAAGGGGAAGTAGTGGAAATATGGAGTTGAATAGATTTGGGGTGTGTTCTCTGGGTGGAGATAACAGGCATTGCTGATAAGCTACACCAGGAACATTCATTCCTTTTAATTACTTCTGTGCCTCACAGGAATTAACTTGTAGTGTTTTCGATTTGGTAAAAAACAATGCTACTTTCAGTTGTTTTAAATCTGTTTAAAAGCTGGTTAATCCTACCATATACCTATGGCCAAACTACAAATGATACTCCATGAATATTTTAGACATTGCAAAGTTACCAATTAAAATATGACTAGCTAAACAAAGATGATTTTGATAATAGTTGTGTCTGCATTAGTTCTTTGTTAAAAAATTAAAATTCTGGTGATTAGTTTGAGGATGGATATTATTAAAGAAGTAAGTTAGGAAAAAATGAGTAAATTTCACTCTGCCAAAAAAATATATATATTGACAATAAAGTCTGGAAGATTCATAAAGAATAATCTGAAACTCTGTAAAGATTAATCCTTGATATATAGATATGAGAGCAGGTTATTGCTTTGTTCTGTTTTTGTTTGGTTTTAGGCAATATAGAAAAAAATGAATGGCTAGTAAAACTGCCAAAACAATCTGGTTTTATTTTATTATAAATTACGAAGGAAAAAAAATCTTTCTTTTTCTTTCTTGTGCTTTCCTATCTACATACTAAAAATAGCAAAAGTTTTGTTTGATAGCATGCCATCCCCATTTACCATAAGTTCAAAGGCATCCAATAATAGTCATCATTCAGAAGGCATCCATCAGAAAATTTCCCATTGCTATTCATTTTATTAGTTCAGCTGAGTAGAAACAATAGCAGACTTGCATTTAAGAAAGTTAACGATGGGTTCGTTTTCTTTTTAACAAGGAAGAAAGAAAAGAAAGCTGAAGTGCACACTGTCCTTGGAGTCAAAACAAAGAAAACTCATCAAAACAACCACGAAGGCCACCTTGGAAACAAAGGATTCACACTCTAGAGAACACAACAGTTACTGGTCACAACAGGCTGCCTTCAAATTCTTGGAGAAAAGTTGTGAACACACCACAGTGCATTTGGCTAATTGCTCAGCGCTCCACACACTGATGTCAAGAACACATTCCTGACCCAAAATCTGATTAGTTAAATTTAGTTTAGACTTTGAGATAGATCATCAAATTCGTTCTTTCTAAAATTTGCCAGGCCTGGTCATAATGAGTAGTTCGACCTCAGGTAACTATTCCTGAAATCATCAGTGTGATTTCCTTCTTTCTACATACAGTGCTCTTTAATTCAGGAAGTGTCCTTTTGTTGTATCATGATTGAACAATAATAAAGAATTGGACTCATGACTTTAAACAGAGGCTTGCTTTTCACTTGAGTATATTATTTCATCTTTAGGAATCCTGGAAAAGTTCCTACTATTTGGGTAGTAGATGCAGAGTCATGTATTTAGAGCGTGGACATGCTACCGGTTGCAATCAGAAAGCGATGTAACACTGTAGCTGGGATACAGGGGAGAAAATGTAAAAATTTTACATTTAATAGCACTCTTATTGCACATGCACTGGAAAATCACAGGCAAGGAGAGATTTGATTTCTTAAGTACAACTTGGCTAGGAGGAAAAATGGAATTTTAAAATAGCACTATAAGAAATTTTATTTTTTTTCCTCTGCGTATTCAATTGACCCTGGTAATTTGAGCAATGAGCATGGGCAAGGTCAGAGAACAGTATCAGTGCATCTCTTGAATGTCAGTGCTGCAGATATTCACATCAAATAATCAAATCAAGAACCTACAATCTAATGTATTAAGAATTTATAGGCAAAAGTAAAAAGAGTATTTAGTGTGCTTCATGAAGTCTTCCTCTACTGATGAATGCTAAAGATGTATGCCTTGGATTTTTTAGATGACTCAATATAATCACCTTCAAAAATAATGATCTAGAGACTATCCTTTTTTCCCTATCTCACCAATTTCCTGCAACATCAAGGTCCCTTCCAGAATCTTTCTGTTCCAGTTATTTCTCAAGTTCAGAAAATACAGCATCACTGTGACTTAAGATAGAAGGACCCTCATTTCCTCGACTTAAATCGACTGTGTTTGTTTAATTCCTAAAAATGTTCATTTTGCTTAGGAAGAGACACAAGTTGGTGACATGTGAGATTATAGTTTCCTTGCACTGTCGTCTAACAATTTATTCTAGGTCTGTTCATTCTTATGATGCTCTGCTAGAGAAATATTAAAAGACAATGTAAGTTTTAGAAATGCTAATCAAATCAAGTACATTGTATCACTGTCAGATTCAGCATATGTCAGCTCTTATTTTTCACAAGATTTAAGAGGCTCTCTTTCTGTACAGTTCAGTAATAAGAAAAGTTGCAAAGAATAACAGCCAACTATGACAATTAGCAGCAATAAAATTAAATTAGATTAAAAGTTATAAACTCTAAATGGTAACTAGGCCACCCTGCATAGACATTTTGAAGGAAAAAAAGCGGGGGTGGGGGGTGGTCTCAGCAGACTGGCAAACTCACAGAAGCAAGCCAGTGGCTAAGGATCAGGAGTCAGCTTATCAGAATGCTACCCTCTGAGAAACTTCACCCAAAAGAAAGCCTACCTGGCCAAGTGGTTAGGAAGGAAACTGGCATTCTGAAAATGCTATGGGGACTTCCCTGGTGGCGCAGTCATTGGGAATCCGCCTGCCAGTGCAGGGGACAGAGATTCTAGCCCTGATCCGGGAAGATCCCACATGCCGCGGAGCAACTAAGCCTGTGAGCCACAACTACTGAGCCTGCGCTCTAGAGCCCGCAAGCCACAACTACTGAGCCCGTGTGCCACAACTACTGAAGCCCGCACGCCTACAGCCCGTGCTCCGCAACAAGAGAAGCCACCGCAATCAAAAGCCCGCTCTCTACAACGAAGAGTAGCCCCTGCTCTCCGCAACTAGAGAATGCCTGCGCGCAGCAACGAAGACCCAACGCAGCCAAAAATAAATAAATTTATTTAAAAAAAAAGAAATTGCTCCTGAAGGCAGCACCAGCAGATGCAAACCATATGGCATCCTTAGAGATTTGCCATACATATTCATGTATTAAAGGCTCTGAGAAGTCCTGCAAAGAGATGTGTTTAACTTTACTTAACCCAAATACCTTCCATAATTATTTGAGCAAGGAAATACCCTAATATTTGTTAAAACACAGTTTGGAAAAGTTTGTTGATAAATCAAAATTTTGCCCAAAGTCCCACTTGGTTCTCTCTGAAATTAATCTATGTCCTGATATATGTCAGTTGCCTGCCAGACATTGTGAAAATCCAAGTGGATATATGAATTTGGTCACAAAAATAGTGCAAGATAACATACATTATTTTTGATCTGATATTAAATATTCTTTATTTAAATATTAATAATAAGATATTATTTAATTTAATATTTAATAAGATATTAAATATTCTTTATCTGTTACCTTGGTGGAAAGGGAATCAAATGAGTTAAAGTATGTGAAGATCATTGTCAACCTTTATCTCTGAGAACGATTTAAGCTTCTCTTAAAGTTGCGTCCCAAATAATATATATAATCTAGCAAGGGACTGATCAAGGAAGACCATAATGGGCTTTTAGTTTTATTTAACAAATAAAAACATTTGCTATGGAAAAAACTTAACTGGTTTTGTTTTGTTTTGTTTTGCGGTAAGCGGGCCTCTCACCGATGCGGCCCCTCCCACTGCAGAGCACAGGCTCCGGACGCACAGGCCCGGCGGCCATGGCTCACGGGCCTATCCGCTCCGCGGCATGTGGGATCCTCCCGGACCGGGGCCCGAACCCACGTCCCCTGCATCGGCAGACGGACTCTCAACCACTGCGCCACCAGGGAAGCCCTTAACTGGTTTTTATCTGAAGTCAAAAAGCTGCCACTAGGCATCATCACTTTCACTATCAGCCAACCAGAAATTTGCTAATTGGGCCCTGAGCTGAGCACTGCATTTTATCAAAACATATAAATCCTGCCATCCAGTTAGAGAAGTACTAAATAATTTTAACCATGCCTAGTTCCCCATGTTTGACAGAGTATTCAAAAAGAACTTAAAAATTATTTAGAGTATAATAGATTATCTTGTCATTCTCTAGTTGGTTAAACCTGGAGGGAATTCCTGGTTTAATTAGGAACAATCTTAAAAATGTCATCAAATATCAACCAGTGCTACCTGGCTTGAAACTGTTGCTTGCTGAGAATTTTTTTAGCTATTCAAGCTCTAAGAAAGCAAATTTGGAAGTTGAAAATGTTTAATAGGTATTTTTAACAGCAGTAAATCTTCAATTTTACTAGGCTTGCTGAAAGCAGATGATAAAATGGATAACTTCCTGCCATAAGCCTTTACTCTCATAACAAGTATGTGCTGCAGGAAGTTAGTGCTAATTAGTTCGTAAAATACAGAGCTCTGGAAATTGTATGCCTCATCAGACTGTATCCAGTGGGAAGACACACTACTTGCTATTTTCAAATAGTAAAAACAACGATTTGATAAAGAGCTTTATCCTGAGAAAAAAAGCAGCCACATTAAAAAAAATAATAATAAAACCAAAAAATGTACTCCTGGTCAAATCCAAAAAAACATATTTCTTTAAACTTATAACTTGGAAAATTATCTTAAAGTTAATCATTGCTGATGAATAAGTTCTAGAGAGTTCCTTGCAACACTGTGCCTATAGGTGTATTGTATTGTATATTACTGTCAGTCCGTTACTGACTTTGTTATGCTAAGATTTGTGAAGAATAAGAAAGTCTTCTTAGAGAGCATATTAAATGCTAGAAAGATTTTCTAATACTAATTTCTAAAGCATGTCAGAGCTGTCTACAGTTATGCAAATGAGGGTAAAATCTATCTATCAATCAATCAATATGCCACACCATACTCCAGGTTAGAAAAATTACTGACTGAAATTGATGTAACAAAATTCCACTGTGAATTCTGTAATCAGCGTTAAGGATCTGCACTGGGTCATCAAGGTACTGAAAGAACTAAATACAATATTCTTTGTTTAATGACCCACATATTCTGAACCCATTTTAGTCAAGGAAAAACTGCTACACTACCATGTTTTTTTTGTTTGTTTGTTTTTTTGCGGTACGCGGGCCTCTCACTGTTGAGGCCTCTCACTGTTGAGGCCTCTACCGTTGCGGAGCACAGGCTCCGACGCGCAGGCTCAGCGGCCACGGCTCACGGGCCTATAGCCGCTCTGCGGCATGTGGGATCCTCCCGGACTGGGGCACGAACCCGCGTCCAGTGCATCGGCAGGCGGACTCTCAACCACTGCGCCACCAGGGAAGCCCACTACCGTGTTTTTAAAAATAAACTCTCCTCAGCCTTCATGACTTTCCAGACCCTTCAAGAACATATTCTAATGTTTGTTTCAATAAGGGGTACAGGAACTCTTTATAGTTTTAAAATATAGGTTGTGTAGACCTGCATATTAAGATAAGCCTAGCATCCTTCAAAAATTAAATGGTATTTCCAGTAGAATTTTTGCTCAATGTGAATAATGAGGTAAACTTAGAATTATAGGAATTATAGTGCCCCTGATTTTAATGAGTGCAAGCAGATATCTTTAGTATATATTCAAAATGGTCTAGGGAACTTTTCACTGTTGAACAGCAAAGCAGAAAAGGTGGACTATTTGTGTCATGTACCGTTTCCTCCCTAACATAATTTTGAAATATAAACTTTACAAGGTTGTTTTTTGTTGTGTGGGAAACCAGTGTTTCTGCAAGATAAAAACACGGAACTAATTGTTTATATTAGAGCCTTTAGGACTGATGCTATTTTACATGCAAATTTACTAGAGCAATTTGTTTTACATGTGTATTAAGCCTAATGGATCAAATTATCTGAGTGGGTTTAACTAAGATGACAGACCATTTCATTCTATTTGAAAAGAATTTGTGATTCAGCATTTTATACAAATCTAATTGAAATGTATTCATGCCTCTATAAAGCAGTGATAAAGTTAATAAATGAGGACAGTTATTATGCACCCATAAAATATCAAAACCCAGCAAATTATAAAACAGTTATCAATGTGACTGTTTAAAATAACAAAACTAGCTCTAAAGCTGGGTCAAAAATAATTATTCCATCTGTCAGAAGGGCACTCTAGTAGAATGAACTACATTTTTCTGTCTACAGATTTAAGTTTGCTTATAGGATGTCAATAACAGATGCTATCAGGATTTGGACTGTGTGTATCACAGATTAGAGTTCAGGAGGGTCGTTACCATCTGAACCAGGGCCAGCATCAATTTTCAGGCCTATGCGCAGGACTAAAGGTTTATGGTCTGCAACAAACGGGCCTGTGGTCCTTTATGAAGTGAGGTGTTTTGCTGTCAGTGCAGTGAAAGAGGTAAAATAGCCCTTTTTGATGATGAAATCATGAGTCATTTAATATTGTGTGACTAGTTATTTTCAGCTGTTTTTCTTTTCCTTTTCTCCCTCTTTTTGGTCAGTGCTAAAGGGAGCTTTTACCTGAAGAACACGTCTGCAGTGCAAGAATGCAAGAGTGGTTTCCAGGGGCGACTTAGCAGGACCACGGCCCTAGGCAGCTTTGTTGCTGGAAGAATAAGAGGATGTAACAAATTTTAAAAAACAGATTATAGGGACTTCCCTAGTGGCGCAGTGGTTAAGAATCCGCCTGCCAAGGCAGGGGACACAGGTTCCATCCCTGGTCTAGGAAGATCCCACATGCTGCGGTGCAACTAAGCCCATGCACCACAACTACTGAGCCTGTGCTCTAGAGCCCACGAGACACAACTACTGAAGCCCGCGCACCTAGAGCCCGTGCTCCACAACAAAAGAAGCCACCGCAGTGAGAAACCTGCACACCTCAACGAAGAGTAGCCCCGCTGGCTGCAACTAGAGAGAAAGCCCGAGCGCAGCAACGAAGACCCAGCACAGCCAAAAATAAGTAAATAAATAAATAAATATTTTTAAAAAACAAACAGATTCTAACACCCTAGACGACATTTTGTGTCATTATTGTAACAGGGTATTTTTTTAAGAGCCTCTTAGTACTCTTTGGTTTTTTTTTTTTTTTATAATAATCCCCTTTTTAAAAAATATTGAATCTAACTCAACAGCTCTACATGAAACTTTGTCTTGCTGCTAACAAGATAGCTAAAGGGTGCTTCATACTGAAGAACTCATTGAACAAAATACAGTTTGCAAATGTTTACCTTTTCAGTGAGCTTAGAAATATTTTCAAGTTAAAGAGCTTTTGGTAATAGTTTTATAATGTGGTGGCAAATATAAAACAGTTTACAAGAAATTTCTATTTTCTTTCTATTCATTCATCTAAGTACAGAATTCTGAGAGCAGGTTTGTGACCATTCTACCTAGAATAGGAAACAACCTCCGTGTTAAGAGCAGAAACCTGCGGTTGCAGTCTAGAAGTCCACCTTCATAAAAGGGTGAACTACATAATACTTGATGTGAATGATGTACTAAAATCCTCATAATCATCAACTTTTGGAATATGTCCACCTCAGAATGTTGGAAGAACATTTGAGCAGGACCTACTTACTAGAATCATTCTTTTTTTTAAATGTTATCCTGGGACAAAAAAATGAAAGCATCAAAGCATATACACTTATGAGTCTTGTAAATAAATACTAAATGCAACCAAAAATGGGTCAGATAATCATTCTCACAGTGTTCCAGGCAACATCTTCTAATTATAAAGGTTCTTTTTCTTTTTTTGGTTTTCCTTTTGAGGCATATTGATAAACTTTTGTCCAGGAAAAGGAAACCCATGAAATAAGTCCTTCTTAATTCTAACGCACAATAGATGGAAAGAATTCTGGGTTCCATACATGTCTGTAAAAGACAAAAGTGACCTCCGAAAGTAATTCTAGCTCTGTTTGGTGAATCTATGAGTTTTGATTAATGAAAATGGGTAGAAATCTGTGGCCCAGGAGAGGGACATATTAGCAGCCTCAGTGGCAGTTAACAATGTATTCTGTTATATCAATGCAAGGACATGATTGCAGGCCTTGCACCAAATGCACATCTCCATGATTCCAAGACTGTGAGGTGCTACTTGCACCCATGGAAGAGCAGTGAAAACAATGAACTCAGACCTTCATGATGTCAACACTGTCTAAACAAATTCATGCTTAAACAATCATGTGCAGAAAAAAACACTAATTTTCAGATGACAGAAGCTGTTGAAAAATATAAAATTGAGCTTTACCTCTTTATAATTTCTTTTCACGGTAGTGCCTGAATCAATGCACTATTCTGTGCTTGCTCACGTGACCTCAGATAAATATGCTTCTCCAGCATTTTCACTTGTGTGTCCTCCAGTTTAATAGTGAGTAGCATCTAAGAGGTTTTGATAAACTTTTATAGACAAATGTAAGCAAAACAGCAAACTGAGGGGAAAAGCCACTGCTCTTAACACTGTAAATAATGAAACTTCCTTTTATAGTTTTATCAATAAAAACAAATTATTCTTATAATCCAACCATGCCAAGATTAGACTGAAACTCCAAACAGGACAGCCAATGTGGGAATGAAAAGGTAAGTGCTGGTTACAAAGTACAGTAAAGATGTTTAAGAAATATTTTTTAAATAGTTTGATAAAAATGGGAGAGTAACTTGAAGAAGCAAATGCTCTATTGAAAACTTCATCTGTATACAGTCTGAAATAGAGAACAAAAAGCAGATGGAGGGCTTCCCTGGTGGCGCAGTGGTTGAGAGTCCGCCTGCCGATGCAGGGGACACAGGTTCGTGCCCCGGTCCGGGAAGATCCCACATGCCACGGAACGGCTGGGCCCGTGAGCCATGGCCGCTGAGCCTGCGCGTCCGGAGCCTGTGCTCCGCAACGGAAGAGGCCACAACAGTGAGAGGCCCGCGTACCGCAAAAAAACAAACAAACAAACAAAAAAAGCCACTACAAGCAGATGGAAAGAGAAAATTTGGAGATAACAGGAAGAAACTTGATTATTAAGATAATAAGGTCTTGAATGAGGCAAGAAGTCAAAGATCCAGAGTTGTAATAGGCAGGATCTCTCTTCTCTAGGCTGTTGGTTTAATTCTTGCCTCCTCAGGCCATACCCATTTGATTAGTTACCAAGGTTACAATCTCTAAGCCAAAATTTGTCTCAAAGCTTTCACCCAGTAGCCCATTAGAAACTGTGAAGACCCCAAGACCTACAGATAGATATAAAACCTTTAGAACTATATCATAAGAAATCTTTTCTCAGTTTATCCATGTGAGAAAAAAATAATAATTATTATGTTTTTGCCTTTAGCATTGGTTTTAAAACTCAGAACTTTTTGGTAACATATGGAGTCTGTTTTAGTTATGAAAATTAAATGTGTTTGTGTTAATCACCAGATGATATAAAATTCAATGTGTACTTTTCCATAGAATGTGGAAATTATGTTGTGTAACCACGTGAAACACGAACTATTCCTTTGGCTATTCGTCTGCTGGCTTGGGCATGACTTTTATTTAAATGTTAATTTTCAGAATCCTTTTGGAGGGTGTTATGTTACTTCATCCCGTGGTCCTGTGAGATTTGTACAGTGGCCATAAAATTCTGAAGTGTGTGTAGGTTTTTTAAGTATCACATGTAATTAACATTAAATATTCACATTATCTTGAGCCTGTTCTTGCAGATATAAAGCAAAGCAAATTCCCAATAGATAATACTTCAGGAAATATTTTCATCCTTAACTTTTGTAGCATTAAATCTGTCTTACTGAGTTAAAGTTAAAATTGCTTTAGTGACCAACTTTGGATGCTAAAAGGTAAATTAATAAATCAAAAAACATGACCTAAAAGATAACTAGTTGAGCACAAGAAATAGGTAAACAATGTAAATTATAAATTATTGATTTCATTTTCATATTTTAACTATTCTGCCAGTAGTAAGTATACTTTATGTGTGTGTGTACATATATATTGCCACTGTTTAAAAACAACTTTATTCAAAGATTTTTAAGGGAATTTAGTAATTCACGGGCTTAAAATTATGAAATCCTTATCCCAGAAAAACTGGAAACCAAAAAAAGCAGAACACTTTGTCTTTTCTAATGCTGTAATTCTGTATTATTTTGTTAAGTATTTAGTCTTCATGTTGCCCTCAACTTTTTTAATTGCTAGAGACAACAATAAACATCAACTCAAAAATCTGTGACTTACATAATCCTGGAAGAAATTACTCAGGATAGACAATCTACCACTTGGCAGTGGAAACACTTGAAGAAGATGCACTGATCTAACAATAGAGATCAATAAATACATTCTGAACATCTTCTACAACAAAGCATAGTACTGGGACCTTTTGAAGATGTAAATCAAATGAAATTCTTGCCCTCAAGGAGCTTAGGTTATGTATGCACTTTAGAAAGGTGACTTGCGCTTCTATTAAAGCTGTTTTGGCTCAATTTTATATAGGAGTATTTAAGACTTTAAGTAAGCCTTGTAAGTGTAATGCCTTTTCCCTTTAAGAACACTGAAAACTAAAGATATTTATAGGGAAATACTGCATTTGTATTTAAAGACAACTGAAATTACTTGAAAGTGAAGACACCACTAAAATACTATTAACATGAAACTATACTATTAGAGCCCCAAATAAAGAGATATGTTCACATCATTAACTGCAATTCTGGAGAGAAATGGTACTTTTACTTTTAATAAGCAATTTTTTTCAGCTAAAAAGTATTTTAAAAATAATTCTTAAGAATTTCTTTTAAACAAAAAGTTAACAAAATATATATCGATCTGAATATTTTCTGGGGCACTTAAATTTATTTTTTTAATCTGGTGACTTAATTTGAGAAATGCAATTAAATGCATCCTACCCTCGCCATAGTATCTCAAATTGCTTAAAGGAAGAACTGTACTGTATTCATCTTTTTGTTGTCAATGCCCAGCACAGAGACTTGTACATAGTAGGAAAGCAACAGAAGTTGCTAAATGTTAGAGCTACTGCTAATATTGTCTATTTGGTTATCTGCAGAAACCAAATAGGATGAGGAAGCAGCAGGGTAAACTTTTGGGAACATGAACAAAAAAGAAAATTGGGCGGGTTTTACAAATGATCAACAGAGTGACGGCAAGCCTCTGGAAGCCATTGTGATATCAGGTGGGTGGAAAGTATTTATCACCATTTCTAACTACTTTCATGATGATGCTATACACTGAACTGTCCAATTTCAAATCATCGTGTACCAACTAAGGCTATAAGAACCTCATCCAGCAGGGTGGTACCTAGGTATAATGTATAATAAATTTTTAATAAATATTTTAATGAATAAGTGAATAAATAAGAAGAGTGATACAAAACGAAATGAAATAAGGCATAAAATGAGTATAGAGTGGAGTGGGGTAAGAAGTCAAGTGGTAGAGGGCCAGAGGTGAGACACAGGGTCATCAAAATTCCATACGGATACAACTGGATTTCAGCTGCACTACTGGCCAGGTGACTTTGTACAAAGCACTGGCTATAAAAGTGTAGACAGTACCTCTGTGCCTTTACACGCATGACACCTTTCTTCTGGAAAGGACTAGATGCTTATTACTTATATAGCCTTAGGTCTTTATCTCAAGCATTATCTTCTGGAAATTACCTGTGAGGACCCCACTCCTTGTCTTGCTTTAACTCTATCAAAGCACTTATCACCCTGTATTATAATTATCTACTTATCTGTTCTCCCAGTCATTAGAAATTCTTATTCTCTTTTGTATCCCTATTTATTTTTCAATGATGTATTTATTGGGTATCGTCTATATCATGTCCAGCAGGGACTGGGGATAGAAGAGTAAACAAAGAACTTACAGTTCAGCACAGCAATACACTGTAATGTAAGCCTTTGTCTCCTACGTTATTTTCTTCATCTCATAATATTCTTGATAATTTAATGTGTTTTTGCAAGTACTGTTGTATTAGTAACTATTTAAATTATAGTCATGTGATAGAGTTTAGGATTATTTAGTAATTTCCTGAAAAGCATTACTTGCACATGGAACATTTAGAGAATTTGTTTTTCTTTTGTTTCTAATGAAGAAAATAAAGAATTGACTAGTTATCTCCATTATATATTAAATGTGAGGGACCTCAGTGCAAAAGCTAGATTGTAATTCCTCTCTACACCTCCTAACATGACATAGGACTTCAATTCATTTACTGAAAGAATTAACCAAATAAATAAAATTATTAATCTAGATAAATTTCATGTAATATCTATAATATCCTTATGCAACTACCTTATAAAATCCAAAGGCTATTTTTAGTGCATTAATGAAATTCTCCTTTCTGAGAAAATTAAAAGCAGACACTTTCCTTTTTCTCAAGAAATATACCTGATTTAGTGTTTTGCCTCTATAGTATGAAAAGACAATTTTTTACACTTAAAAGATACCTGGAAAAATATTTTAACAATCTCAATAAAAGGCTAATAGCAAAAACACACCTGTCTTCAAATTAAGCAATATATAATAATGGTTAATTAAACGAGCTTTAGAATCCAACAGCCTGAGTCTGAACCCCATCTCATTACTCACCACCTGGGAAACTTGGACACTTCCCTTGACTTTACTAAGCCTTGGCTTTCCTGCCTATTGTTTGTGGTGAAAGTGCAGCAGTGAACTAAGCATTTTTCTCAGTCTCTAATACAGAGTAAGGGCTTAATAAATGTTACACATCATTATTACGTTTGTTCAACTGAGAATATTCCCACTGAGTGGTGCCAACTTCAAAAAAATATTATAGTTCATTTTATATGATGTCTAAACTCTCCCGGGCTGACTGAATAATATTAAAATTTTATTTTCCATTAATAATTTCAGCCTCAAAATATAAGCTTTTTTCTTTGCCCCTCGCTTAAAGAAATATTCAAGCTTAACATATAAGGAATGCTTTGAGGATGCATTAAGCAGACCTTTATACCCATGTCTGGAAAAATAACCTTTTTATTAAGACACTTACTTTTTTGCCTGATTTCAGTTATACTGAATCATGTTAAATAATACAAGAAAATTAATTATGAAAAGAGTAATGAAACTATAAGCAATGGGGTAAATGAGCAGGAATAGGCTTGGAGTGCATGAAAATACATAAACTGATTTTTTAATTCATGTGAAATAAAGCCATGATGTATATATTAAGTCCAGTTATATTTTGGAGGCCAAAATAATAAGCCTAGCGTACTCTGCGGAAAGACCTGGTTTCCGCCACCACAGAAATATGTGCAACTAGAACCAGTTCGCATTTGCCTTTATCTCTCTGCCCATGACCCTCTCTGACTTCTCCTTGAAACATCCTCTCTGCTTTTAGCATAACCTGATTTTCACACAATTTAACCTCTTTCCTACAGCCTCCTTCTTGCCATGTACTTTCTGAATCTTGTTTGGATTCTGTTTTACTCCCACGCTTCATAGGTCTATTTGCAGCCTCTTGTCCCTCTACATTTTTTCCATTATGGTTACTAACTTTACACTTATAACTTCTATTTATTTCAGGAATGCTTCGGCCACCACATCACTTTTGTCTGTTTCCATTTAGATATTTGATGACACCTGGAGTCAAGGAACGATGGAAAATACCTCTGGCTGAAAGGCCAGGAGCCCAAGAAAGACTTGGGATTTTTTTTTTTTTTTTTGGCGGTTGGGGGAAGAGCCAATGCAATGGCTAGTCTTTACTGGAAAGAAAGAACTTTATAGCACATTTTGAGTGTGTTAATGCAGGGGCTCAGTAGGCCAACTGTTGGGACACCAGCTTGTAGGTTCCACAGCTGCATCACTGAGTCTCGCCTTGGTGCAGCCAGAACCAGATGGACGGCACTGCTGTCTTCTTCACAGATGCAGCCCACTATTCACTTGTTGTTGATGGAGACTAAATTAGGGTCTTCCTTGGTGCCCGAAGCTGCCTTTGGGGTGAGCACATTGAATGGGACCAATCTCTTCCGTGACCCTCCCTCTCCAGCCCAGTCATCTGCTCATCATCAGTAGGAGCACCATCTCCAGATGCCGACAAGCGCACTGCAAGTCCATTGGGATCGAGGGCACTCAGGGCCTTCACTGGCCAGTGTTCTAGCGCTGCAAAGAACCTTGACTGGATTTCTTTTTAAGGGAAGGCGTGAATGCAATCTTTCGAGAACTAGCTATCTCTAACACTCACCTTGGTTCTCAGTTTCCCTTCTGCTGAGGCTGAAGCCCTACTCACCCTCCTCTTTTCTTCCAGCCTGGATCACTAGACAGGGCCCTCGACTGGGTTCCTGCTACCTGCTTTTAGCCTCTTTTCTTGTTTACTTATCACTTAAAATACCTTCAGGAGGACTGCACTATAATTTGTTTCTGAAAGAAAAAGATGCGTTCGCAGGAAGACATGAGAATAAAGAAATGGGGATAAACTTGATATAAGTAAAAGAAAAAATGTTTGACACTGAGGGACAACCAAAATTCCATGTTTTCTTGCAAATCAACAACAAAGAGCTTTAAAGAACATATCCACAGGTAAATGGAGATGTGTTATATTTTAGTATTGACATACAGGCAAAACTAATACCTGTAACAGGTCAAAAAATGCAACGGAAGGCAGAAGACATTGCTAAATCTCAGTGGTGATAATAAAAGTCTTTTGATGACATGGTGAGTAATATCAGGTAGAAAAAAATGGACACTAAGTGACAATGCTTTTTAGAAAAGTCATACTCAATGTGAAGAAGTTGAGAATACCTTCCCAATTTATTTTGCTTATAACATTCTTTTCTTTTCTTTCTTTTTCTTTCTTTCTTTCTCTCTTCCTTCCTTCCTTTCTTTCTTCCTCCCTTCCCTCCTTCCTTCCTTCCTTTCTTTAAAAAATTTATTTATTTTATTTATTTATTTTTGGCTGCTTTGGGTCTTTGCTTCTGCACGCGGGCTTTCTCTAGTTGCGGCGAGCGGGGGCTACTCTTCATTGCGGTGCGCGTGCTTCTCGTTGCGGTGGCTTCTCTTATTGTGGAGCATGGGCTCTAGGCAAGTGGGCTTCAGTAGTTGTGGCTTGTGGGCTCTTGAGCGCAGGCTCAGTAGTTGTGGTGCACGGGCTTAGTTGCTCTGTGGCATGTGGGATCTTCCCAGACTAGGGATCAAACCCATGTCCCCTGCGTTGGCAGGCGGATTCTTAACCACTGCACCACCAGGGAAGTCCCAACATTCTTTTTTTAATCCACAAAAATAATGCATCATAAAAATCTTGTCTAAGTCTCAAGGAGCTCTTTCATAAGAAGAAGTTTTTTTAAAAGTCTGTGTGATACTACCAAACGTAAAATAGATAGCTAGTGGGAAGCAGCTGCATAGCACAGGGAGATCAGCTCAGTGCTTTGTGACCACCTAGAGGGCTGGGATAGGGAGGGTGGGAGGAAGGGAGATGCAAGAGGGAAGATATATGGGAACATATGTATACGTATAGCTGATTCACTTTGTTATACAGCAGAAACTAACACACCATTGTAAAGCAATTATACTCCAATAAAGATGTTAAAAAAAAGAAAAAAAAAGTCTGTGTGATAAAAAAAACTTATTTCACAGATTCATTGGTCACATTTTCTCTATTTTAGTAGTATAAAATAACGGTGTATATTTCAATCAATGGAATATATTAGTATCCTTGATGCCAAAATGTCAATTGCGTCTGGAGCCATTTGGAGATTTCCCAATGATCACGTGTGGATATGTGTGTCCTCTCCCCTGAACCCCCTTGGCCCAGAGGCTAATAAGGCAGTAGGAGGAGATGCAGAACAAAAGGAAGATTTCCAACTGGTACCCATTTGACCCACATCCTTATCCCAAAGTCAAACATACAATTCAGCGGTTTTCAATGGGGCGATAATGAAAGAAGCCATGAAAATGACAGAATTGAGGTCACAATGACTCGAGACTGCTAAAGATATTGGCGGATAAAAGCCCACAAATGCTAAACACTTTATAATCTCCAGAACAGATCTGCATAATGAAGAACTGTCCCACCCAAAATACCAATAATGTTCCTGTTGACATCTAATTTGTTGATGGGGCTCACTTTATAAGCTCAATCATTTTACCTATTCAGAAATATTTAGGTGTTTGTCACGAGATTGACTTAACTGAGCTGTTGTCTTGGGCTTGGAAGAGGGGGTCTGATGGTACTCCATGGTGCCTGAGTGCCCCCCATGTCACTCAGAGATTTCCTCAGATTCTATCAACCAGACTGATCTTTCTCATTTATAAATACTCCAAAGAGTTACAACTACCAAAGGCGGGGGGAGTGTCAGCAGAGATGGGGGTCACAATGAGTATTCGTTATACATATTATTTCTAACCTCTACCACTGCTTTTGAATATTAAAGTGAGCAGGGTCCCTGTCCACAGAGGTGGCCAGCTGAGTGAGAAGATGCTTCACAAAGTGCTAAATGTGATTCAGCAGAGTCTGGATGACACAGCCTTATGCACTCAGAACTCTGATTTTGTTATCACATTAAAAATAATTTAGTCTTTTGAGAGTGGACACACATACATCACTGAAGGCTTATTCCATCTAAATGTCAGATTCTCACGGAGTCAACCTAAGCATAAAGTCACCTTATCAGACTGACTAGACACTCCTTCAAGATGAATGTCATTTCATAGGACAATCCTACTGTCAGGAATGTATTACTATTTCACCTCTTGAAAATCCCATCCAAACCTTCAAGATAAAATTCAAATGTTACTCTTTTGAGGCTTATTTTATTACTAGATTTGCTTCATCCTGAACACCTAGTGCATGTTATTATCTATTCCTATGTTATTTACCATAGACTATGGTGCATTCCAGTCATTTAAGAATATCTCATTTTGTCTACTCAGTTGTAAACTGCTTGAGTACAACAGCCATAATCATACATTCAAGGAACTTACAGTAACAGGTACTCAAAAACAGCTCTCAAAGAATAATAATCCTGACTTTATAGATAAAAATACCCGTGGAGATGTAATAGTAACTTTGAGTCAAATTAGGGAGTCTATTAAATGGTAGCATTAAAAGTGAAGTCTGACCTGGACTCTCAATCTTAACTGTGTATCAGTGATTTTCAACTAGGAGTGATTTTAACACTGGGAGGACATTTGGTAATGTCTAGAGACATCTTTGTTTGTCAAAACTGGG
Organism: Delphinapterus leucas; assembly: GCF_059928025.1. Lineage (NCBI taxonomy): Eukaryota > Metazoa > Chordata > Mammalia > Artiodactyla > Monodontidae > Delphinapterus > Delphinapterus leucas. Next base: position 15,225,168 of record NC_143149.1, read on the forward strand.
AGTGGAATAAGTGGGAGGGTGCTGCTGCTATTTGATGGTAGAGGCCAGGATGCTGCCAAATGTTCTGTAATGAAGACGACAGGCCTCCCACAACAGATGACCATCCAGCCCAAAATGTCAGTAGTGTCAAGATAGAAAAACCCTGCTCTAACTCTATCAAATCATTTGCTTTTTTTTGTTTCCCATGGGCTGGCTAAGCTTAGGGACTTACAGAGTTTATGGAGGGTATATTCCTTTTACACTCAGTATTCCTGAAAAGGTATCCTCATCTTTTACCATCATTATCATCAACATCATCATCTTCAATAGTAGCAACACTTTATCAACATTAAATATTGAGTCAGTTTGAGGAATTTTAGGGAAACCAGAGCAGGGTGTTCACCATTGTGAAGTCCAGGGATGAGAATCATGTGTGTACTAATCCCAAAACTATTAACTGCTAGGTTAGGGAGAAACTTCCAAGGCAACTGCCACTAATATCTGTCATTATAAATCTTTCCGTCATTAGTACCTCTAATGTCCTGCCTTCAAATATTAGATTAGACATAAACTATTTTAGAGAACCAAAAGTTTTTTTCTTATAGGCAACTATTGTTGGAGAACCAAGATGTCTGTCATGCCTGTATTGTAACTTAGATATCTTATAAATTGTCAAGAAATTTCTATTTAATCAAGTTTTTTTTTCCTGGTTGTAGCCCAAATCCAATTAAATTGTTTGAATCTCTATGGAGCTTTTCTCTGCCTATTCTATAAAACAGCTATTCCTAGATTTAGAAATAAGTGGGTAAAATTTTTTGTGACTTTCTTTTTCTCAGGGGAAATAATCAAGCATTCTTATCACATCCTCCCGTTATTCATCTCTTCTTAGTCACTTCCAGTTTACTCATTTGTCCCCTCTTACAATTCCTTATGTTCCTTTTAACCTATGAAGCTCATAGCCTAAAACACATACACACACACACACGCACACACACATTCCCTGCTACACGGCTGGTACACAGAAATGAAAAATGGTACTTTATGCAATGAAGAAAGTTGAGCTGCATTAATAATGAATAAGGGAGTTATGGGTTCAGATTTTCTAAATAGTCTTAGTTCAGAGAGGGTGAGTGGAAGCCACTGATTCGTTAAATGCTAGAATTAAGTAATAAACTTGAATCCTTTCATTCTGGGACACCCCAGCATCTGCTTCTGCTTTCATTTCTTGAACAAGGATGGTGTGGGTTTTATAATAAGTATCGGCTATTAGTTAAATAATCAATACCTGGGAAAATAATATTTGTCCTCTAAATCAAGTACTCAAGAAGCTTTCTGTCAATCTGGCATGACCCATGATGTAGCCTGAGAACGAGAAACATTTTAAATGTTTATAGAAAATGGTCTCTCAGTTGTCCAGTTTTTTAGGTTTATCAGTCGCAAGTATGTAAACAAAATTCTGTGAAAGGGAGATGTGGGGTTAAAAAAAAAATACTAGAAGAGGGAAAAGGGAAGCACATGTGGAAAATTTTGTGCAGTTACTGAGTAAGACTTGGGTCTTACATGGACTCTCCTGGAACCAGCCAGCAGACTTGGGCTGCTCACTAGTCCTCTTTAGGCCTTAATGTCTTTATCCTTAAAATGAGATAGATTGTGTTCCTCCACCACCAACAGGATCATATGACCATTAATTTCTTGGGTTCCCTTCTGACTCTAGATACATGATGCATTTTGATGCCCTAGGAAAAAGGAAGCAGTAGAAGTAATAGATGTAAGACACAAATCACTATTAGAAATGAAACAGGGGTCATTGCTACAGATCTCATGGACATTAAAAAGATAATACAAGAAAAATCTGAAAGTGAAATTAAGAAAACACTTGCACTTACCAATGCAACAAAAAGAATAAAATACCTAGGAATAAACCTACCTAAGGAGACAAAAGTCGTGTATGCAGAAAATTATAAGACACTGATGAAAGAAACTAAAGATGATACAAATAGATAGAGAGACATACAATGTTCTTGGATTGGAAGAATCAACCTTGTGAAAATGACTCTACTACCCAAAGCAATCTACAGATTCAATGCAATCCCTATCAAGCTACCACTGGCATTTTTCACAGAACTAGAACAAAAAATTTCACAATTTGTATGGAAACACAAGAGACCCTGAATAGCCAAAGCAATCTTGAGAAAGAAAAACAGAGCTGGAGGAATCAGGCTCCCGGACTTCAGACTATACTACAAAGCTAGAGTAATCAAGACGGTATGGTACTGGCACAGAAACAGAAAGATAGATCAATGGAACAGGGTAGAAAGCCCAGAGATAAACCCATGCACATATGGTCACCTTATCTTTGATAAAGGAGGCAAGAATATACAATGGAGAAAGGACAGCTACTTCAATAAGTGGTGCTGGGAAAACTGGACAGCTACATGTAAAAGAATGAAATTAGAACACTCCCTAACACCATACACAAAAATAAACTCAAAATGGATTAAAGACCTAAATGTAAGGCCAGACACTATCAAACCCTTAGAGGAAAACATAGGCAGAACACTCTATGACATAAGTCACAGCAAGATCCTTTTTGACCCACCTCCTAGAGAAATGGAAATAAAAACAAAAATAAACAAATGGGACCTAATGAAACTTCAAAGCTTTTGCACAGCAAACGAAACCATAAACAAGACAAAAAGACAACCCTCAGAATGGGAGAAAATATTTGCAAATGAAGCAACTGACAAAGGATTAATCTCCAAAATTTACAAGCAGCTCATGCAGCTCAATATTAAAAAAACAAACAACCCAATCCAAAAATGGGCAGAAGACCTAAAGAGACATTTCTCCAAAGAAGATATACAGATTGCCAACAAACACATGAAAGGATGCTCAACATCATTAATCATTAGAGAAATGCAAATCGAAACTACAATGTGATATCATCTCACACCAGTCAGAATGGCCATCATCAAAAAATCTACAAACAATAAATGCTGGAGAGGGTGTGGAGAAAAGGGAACCCTCCTACATTGTTGGTGGGAATGTAAATTGATACAGTCCCTATGGAGAACAGTATGGAGGCTCCTTAAAAAACTAAAAATAGAGCTACCATATAACCCAGCAATCCCACTACTGGGCATATACCCAGAGAAAACCATAATTCAAAAAGATACATGCACCCCAGTGTTCACTGAAGCACTATTTACAATAGCCAGGACATGGAAACAACCTAAATGTCCATCGACAGATGATTGGATAAAGATGTGACACATATATACAATGGAATATTACTCAGCCATAAAAAGAAACAAAATTGAGTTATTTGTAGTGAGGTGGATGGACCTAGATTCTGTCATACAGAGTGAAGTAAATCAGAGAGAGAAAAACAAATACTGTATGGTAACACATATATATGGAATCTAAAAAAAAAAAAAAAGTGGTCATGAAGAACCTAGGGGCAATACGGGAATAAAGACACAGACCTACTAGAAAATGGACTTGAGTACATGGGGGGGGGAAGGGTAAGCTGGGAGAAAGTGAGAGAGTGGCATGTATATATATACACTACCAAATGTAAAACAGATAGCTAGTGGGAAGCAGTCGCATAGCACAGTGAGATCAGCTTGGTGCTTTGTGACCAGCTAGAAGGGTGGGATAGGGAGGGTGGGAGGGAGGGAGACCCAAGAGGGAAGAGATATGGGGATATATGTATATGTATAACTGATTCACTTCATTATAAAGCAGAAACTAACACACCATTGTAAAGCAATTATACTCCAATAAAAACATTAAAAAAAAGATAACACAAGAATATTATGAACAACTCTATAACCACAAACTTAATAATTTAGATGAATTTAAATTATTTCAAATTCTTTGAAAGACGCAATATACCAAAACTCACACAAAGAAAATAATCAGCTTGTATCAATTAAAGAAATTAAATCAACAATTAATAACTTTCTGAAACAGAAAGCACCAGGCCCAGATGGTTTCACTAGCGAATTCTATGAAACATTTAATGAAGAAATGATACTAAATCTCTATAATCTGCTCCAGAAAATAGAAGCAGAAGGAACACTTCCTAACTTACTCAATATGAGGCCAGAATTATCCTAATACCAGAGAAACATTACAAGAAATAAAAACTAAGAACAGTATTTCTCAGAACATACATGCAAAATCCTCAATTAAATATTAGAAATTGAGTCCAAAAATGTATAAAAATAATTATACACAATGATCATACCTGGGATCTATTCCAGGTATGCAAGGCTGGTTCAATATTAGAAAATCAATTATTGTAATCCATTATATCAACAGCCTAAATAAATTACAGGTGTAGTAACATACATGATGATAATGATGATGATGATGATGGCTTTTTTTTTGGAACTTTGGGATTATCTCAAAGGAATACACCCCTAGTGAACTCCACAGATCATTAAGTTTGGGCAGCTCATGGGAAACAAGAAAAAACATTAATCGATTCAAAAGACTTAGAAGTAAGCTCAAAAGTCCAGTCAGACTTCATTCGCAAGGGTAAATAGCTAAATACAATAGTCATGTGCATTCCATAGAATTGTATAAGCAAAATGATTGTACTTGTGAAATCATTCTGAAAATCAAAACTTAGCCAATGTATTTTATTTACCATAGAAAGATTCATATTTTGGTTTCAGGAGGTACAATATAAGTAAATACGGGTTTTCTATTAAAAATGTGACCATATAATCTCTATACAAAGCTAAGTATAGGGTATATGAGGTAGGGCTGGATTTAAAAAGCTAACATTTATAAAATAAAATAAAATTTGAAATTCACTGGGCTGACATATACTAAATATCATATGACTTGAGAAGGAGAGAATAAAAAGGGCTATGTTAAATTTTAAATATATTCCTCTCATTTTGAGAATGATTCCAGTAAAAAGAATAAAATATAATATTCTAAATGTAAATCCAAGTCCCCCAAATATCAACACTGAACTAAAATGAAATCTCCATCTACATCAGTGGGTAGAGAGAGTTTCTGCTTGAAAGTTCAATTTTTAAATCTTGTGCAAAAGCAAAACATTTATATACTACTCTACATTTTCCATAGTCTTCTACTTTTCTGCATTTATCTCCTTTTTTGAGCACATAATGTATTTCCATCTACTGAAAAAACTGTCTCAAATACTACTGACTGAACTAAGTTTGGCTTTCATACAAAGCCACATGGGAAAAGAATACTAATAAAGTCATAAACGGTGCAGAAACTACAACCATTTGTCATTTGCCAAGCTACGTTTACACTCTGGCATAGAAGGACTTAAGTAACTTTTTCTTAAAACTGCTTTGAGGGCTTATCATTACTAGCACAAGGAATTTTCTCCAGATCCTTAATAAGTTATATACAAGTTGAAATAATACTCTTTTTCAAACTTTAACCCTGCTGCATATCATTATTTATATAAGCACTGTCCCCATTTAGAGTTAGAAGGGAAAAGGAAAGGCAGCAAGTGACATTATTCCAGTATTCTACAATAAATTATACACCTGTCAAGTCTCCAGGCTCTAAAACTGCATCACTTTGGAAGCACTTGAGAGTTTTCAATTTTTTTAAATTCTTCTTCCCTTCAACTTATAAAATATATATGAAAAATAATTCTTTTTGCATCTGATGAATCCCTGTTATGATTTCTTCATTAAAAATATAAAATTTTAGGAACACTTATTGATTCAAGGCAACAGTATATGCCCACTAAAATATTATGGTAATAATGTGGGTTTTTTTTCAGTGAAATAACTCTTAGAATGAAACAATCACATTCCAAAATATTAATCAAAGATCCATTGAGCATTAGAAACTTAGTATAGAAAGACATATCAAACCTGTATCCAGGTGCCTGGAAGCTTACCGTCCAGTTAAGGTAAGTTATATAGTAATAATAATGATAATAACAAAGCAAATATATGTAATACAATGCTTATATATAACACAATCTAGTACATAAATACATAATGATTACTATATGCCAGGCATGTCTAAGTACTTTACCAATATTAACTCATTCAATACTTACAACAACTCTACAGAATGGGTAAAATTATTATGATGATGTACATTTTACAGATAAGGAAACTGAGAACAAAAAAGGAAGAGATGGTGGAGAAATGGTGGAATTGGAACATGAACTCAACTGGTTTGTCTCCTGGGTTCATGCTCTTATTTCTTACACTCTATTGCCTCTCCTGCTGTAACACGTCACATAATGGCAAAGGGGGCAAATGTTAGGCACCAAATGAGTTGCACACATAATGAGTGCAGAAGTGCAGAGGATGAAGAGAAATCACTGGGCTGAAGTAGCTGGAAAGGATTTCAAGGATAGAAGAGAAATGGGGCTAGATCTTATCTGAACAGGAAAAAGCTGCTTTAAGCAGGAGAAAATCTGTGAACAACAAAAAAGGAAAACAGAAATAAGTCTGTAAAATTTGGGGTGTATTATCCACATATCAATAAATATCCTACAGGCCCCTCAGACTCAACACGCCACCTGACATTTATAAAAACATTTTTCTTTTGTTCACTTGTTTTCTGTCTCCCTGACTAGTATATAAGCTCCATGGAACAAGATCTTGCCTGCCAGCTTATGGTTATATCCCTGGTGACCCACATGGTCCCTGGCATATAATAGGTGCTGATTTATTCGCTAAATGCCTGAATACTTAAGTATATAAAGGAATGAAAGTCTAAGTTTGGCTCAACCTCTTTCCCCCACCAAAAAACAAACAAAAACTTGACGTTCCCTACTATGTGTTCCCTGCTTCATAAGTGGCACCCACATGTTCAGGCAAAAGACCTAGCAATCATCTTCGACTTCTCCCTTCTTTTCATTACCACTTCCCATACATCCAATCATATAAATTTCTCTTTTCTTCCTTCTAATTATCTTTATAATTCTTCCACTCCTTCTGTTTCCACTGCCATTATTGTATTTTTGATTATTATATATTTTGCTTAGAATAATGTTATGGCCTCTTTACGCATCTCTCTGCCCCTGATTTTTTTCCAATCCATTCTCCACGTTGGAGTCCAATTTATGTTTCTAGAATATAAATCTGGTTATATCATTCTCTGCTTCAGAATATTCAATAGGCCCCCATTTTCCTCAGGATAAAATACAAGTTCCTTAACACAGCTTAGAATGTCTTTCATGGTTTAGTCATTGCATAACTCTATAAACTCTATAAGCTTCACAACAAGCCCTTTTACCACTACTATAATTCTTGGCAGCCTAAATTTTACATTATGAAACTCTGAGTTTATAAAATAAATATCTTCCCTTGTTCCCTTGGGTTTTTTCAAATAATCCACACAACCTGAATCTCTCCTTTCCCCCTTCCCCCTTTTACCTTGTTCCATAATATTTATCATTCAGGTCTTGGCTTTAACACCTCCTCTTTTAGAAAGTTTTCCATAACTCAAAAAATGATATTAGCTGGTTGATTATGGTCTCTATTTCTACCGCTACTGCATTCTTTATCACCTTCTTTAGGGAACTTTTAGTTACTTGTATGATTATCTCTTAGACTGAAAGTTCTTGGCGATAGGGATTGGTGTCTTATCATTCACTATTTCATGTCCAATACCTAATCAAAGTTTAGGGTGATTAATATAATGTTCAATGAAGTTATATACAAGGAATATATGAGATTAAATATTGAGTGAAACTTTTCCTATTGCCCCCAAATTGGTCAGTAGTATTCAAAGCGGAGGATAAAAGGATATTAACATTTCCATCTTCTAAATAAAGCTTAAGAAAAGTGGAGCTAAATACCTCTCCCAAGTGGTGCCAAGACTCTAGACTTTATTTTAGATACTCTGAAATAAAGATAGGGGAACTTGAAATTATAGTAATAGAAATTACTGAAACTAAAGCACAAGGGAACAAAGACAAAACAAAAAATGAACAGAGTCTTGGACTTGGAGGAAAATATCAAGTGAATTAATATACATATAATTAGAACCCCTGAAGAGAGAGAGGAGTAAAAAAATATTTTTTAAATAATGGCTTAACATTTTAAATTTGAAAATTATCAACCCTATTTCCCAAAATCTCAACAACGAGCAGGGTAAACAAAATGAAAATCACACTAAAACACATCATAATCACAATTCTGAAAAATCAAAGGTAAAGAGAATATTTTAAAAGCAATCAGAGAATAAAATACATGTACATATAAGGGAATAAAGACAGCAATGATCTCTGACTTCATTAAAAACAATGTGAGACAAAAGAAAACGGAAAGATATCTTAAAATTCCTGATTTGGGACTTCCCTGGTGGTCCAGCAGTTAAGACTCCATGCTTCCAATGCAGGGGGCGTGGGTTTGATCCCTGGTCAGGGAACTAGATCCCACATGCTGCATGGTGTGGCCAAAAAATAAATAAATAAGTCCTGATTAAAAAACAAAGAACAAAAAACTGCTAAAGTAGAATTATATAACTGGTAAGAATATTTTTCAAAAATGAAGGGAAAATAAACACTTCAAGACAAATGAAAACTGAGAGAAATTACTGTCAGCAGACATGCACTATGAGAAACGTTAAAGGAAATTCTTCAAGAGAAAGGGAAATAATATCAGATGACACTAAATCTCAGGAATAAAGAATGTCAGAAACAGAATGTATAGGTAAATATAAAATATAGTTTCCTTTTATTAATTTTTAAAGGATAAGTGATTATTTAAAATGAAAATAATAATAATGAATTGACAGATTAGTAACATATGCAAAAGTATAATAGTTTTATTAGAGTTCTCCAGAGAAAAGAAACAGATATATATGTATGTATCCTGAGAACCAGGAAAGTCAGTGGTACAGTTTCAGTCCAAAGGTCAGTAGGCTCAAGACCCAAGAAGAGATGATGTTTCAGTTCAAAGGCACTCACACAGACAGAATTCTCTTTTTTGGAGGAGGGTCAGCCTTTCTGTTCTACTCAGGCCTTCAACTGATTAAATGAGGCCCACCCAAATTAGGGAAGTGAATCTGCTTTACAAAGTCTACCAATTTAAATATTAATCTCATCCAAAAATACCCTCATAGACACACCCAAAGTAATGTTTGACCAAATATCTAGGCATCCTGTGGTCTAGTCAAGTTGACATGTAACCATCATAATAATAACGTAATATATGTAAAAGTAAAAACTGAGTTCATCAAGAACGAGAGGGGTAAAAGGAAGTATATGGTAGTATACAACTTAAATATACATGAAATGGAATATTTTTAATGTAAACCATGATAAGTTAAATATGTATACTGTAAACACTAGATCATTCACTGAACAAAACAGACATCTAGCTAAAAATTCAATTGTTGAAATAAAACAGAATCCTAAGAAATAATCTACAATAAGGCAAGTTAAAAGGGAAAAAAAGATAAAAAAACAAATGTTACAAATAGAAAGCAAAGAGTAAGTGATAGACCTGAACATAACCTTATTGATAATTGCATTAAATGCAAATGGTCTACACATTTCAATAAAAAGGCATACATTTTCAGACTAAGGAAAAGTAAACAAGTGACAAGTATAAGCAGTCTATAGGAAATATACTTTAAATATAAGTGAACAGGTACATTAAAAGTAAAAGGATGGAAAAATGTATACCATGTTAACATTAATATAAGAAAGTTGAATTGACTCTGTTAATAACAAAGTATACATCAGGCCAAGAGATATTACCAGGACTAAAGGGGGACTCATTTTATATATATATTTATTTATTTGGCTGCACAGGGTCTTTGTTGCGGCACACAGAATCTTTGTTGCCACATGTGGGATCTAGTTCCCTGACCAGGGATTGAACCTGGGCCCCCTAAACTGGGAGCTCAGAGTCTTAACCACTGGACCACCGGGGAAGTCCCAAAGGGAGGACTCTTCTTGATGCTCTTCAATTCATCAAGAACACATTAAAATCCTAAATGTTTATAAGTAATAATCCAGTTTAAAATAGAAGCAAAATAGACAAACTGGAATCACAAATTTAAAAATTCATAGATTTAATCAGAGACTTTAACACTCCTCTCTTAACAATTGATAGAACAAATAGAGATATACTCAGGAAAAGTATAGAAATTTGAATCACACTATCAATTAACTCAATCTAACTGATATTCATAGGACAGATGCCCAATATCAAGAAAGATCTTGCTGAACCATTAACCAAGTCTCATTAATTTAAAAGCCTTAAAATACTACAGAGCATGTTGTCCTACCACTATAGGGTTAAATTAGAAATTCCAAATATTTGGAAACTGAATAATACACTTCTAAATAATCCATGGGCAAAGTAGAGGACACATGGGAAATTAGTAAACATTTTTTACTGAATGATAATGAACAATATAACAAAAAGCATATAACATCTTTTACTATTATACTGTTGCTATACTAATATTAAAACAATACTAATATTGAAAAAGAAGAAAGATCTAAAATCAACGACCTAACTTCTATCTTAAAATCTTTAATCTTAGAAGGTAGAAAAATAAGAACAATTAAACTTAAATTATGTAGAAAGAAGAAAATAAAGATAAAATTGGAGATCAGAAAAATGAAAAGCAGACAAACAATAAAGAAAAATCAATGAAACCAAAAGCTAGTTCTTTGATATAACCAAAAAAAGGATAAACCTCTAATTATAATACTCTAGAAAGTGAGTAGAGCCAAATTACCACATCAGAAATAAAAGAGGGGACATCACAATGGAGCCTACAGATTTTAAAAGACTATAAGAAATTATTATGAACAATGTTATGACAAGAACCTTAACAAGTTAGATGGAATGGACATACTCTTTGCACAATTCCTCTGACCAAAACTGTACAAGAAAAAAAAAAATTAGAAACCTAAATAGCCTAATATTTGTTAAAGGAATTTAGGCTGTAATAAAATTTTCACACAATAAAAACTCTGAGCCAAGGTGACTTTACTTGTAAATTATTCAAAATGTTTATGAAGAATATACCACCCATCTTTCCACAAACCACAAACTCTTTCAAAAAATACAGAAAGAGGAAATGCTGCCCAACTCATTTTATAAGACCAACACTATTTTAATACCAAAATGAGATAAAGATATTTCAAGAAAGAAAATTATAAACCATTATCTCTCAGAAACATAAAGGCAAAAATTCTTTAAAAATATATATTAGCAGGTAAAATCCAAGAATATGCCAAAAAACAAAAATATCACGCTCAAGTGGAGTTTATCTCAGGAATGCAGGGATGATTTCAGATGACAAGTTAAATAAATGCTAGTCAACATATTATAAAGAAGTTTCCTAACTGGCTCACTCACTGCCACATTTATCCATGTGCATGCTTGCATACATGACTGCCTGTCCCCAAAACACACACACACACACACACACACACACACACACTTCACAATCTATGTACAGACATTAGAGGGAATAAAAGAGAAGAGAATCACTGAAGTCATGAGTTATTGGCCTGCAATTTCCTCTCACTTCCCAAAGCCAAGTGAGGACTCCAGGAGATTCAATAAGGGGCATCTCATGGAGGAACAATGATGACCTTTTCTGATGAGATTGTGAATATAATGACTTGGTAGAAAAATAAGCATTACTTTTTATAATATCTTTCTGTCTTCCGTGAGGCCCTTTGTTTGGTTAGCACGAGTGATAGATGTGGAGAGACAAAGATTTAGAAGTTGGGACAGGATTAAATAATAAAGGGTGGAGCCATTTGAGATGTGAAGGGTGAGAATAAGGGAAGGAATTTAGTAGGAAGGAGATGAAGATGGCAATTTGAAGCTGTGTGGGGAAAGGGCAAAAAAAAACCCAGAAAACTGTGATGATGGTTGAACAATCAGATTTTAAAGGAAAGACATGACTGATGAAGCTTATTCATGGATTTGCTCCTCTTCCTTCAGCACCAAGTATCTGTGAAACTTACATTGCTCACTAATGTAGGGAGATTTGAGGAGCTGCTGAGTTCCTGTCACAGACATGTATATACGTAAGTATATACAGATATTTTCATTTCATCAACTTATACAGTTCTGAAATTCCAGGATAAAGTCATACAATTTGGCCCCCAATTGTGACCTTTAACAAACATTTATTGAATAAAGGACAACCTAACGATGAATCATCTTCCCCCTCAAGACCTTATCATAGCTGGGTTCTTATTTGGACATCAGTACAAATGCTCCTCGTTAGTGATGCTATAGAAGACAGCTGCATACCCCCTAGGAACTCTCTGGAATATCACTTATTTAATCATTTTCACAATATTAATCACCGCCTGAAATTATCTCGTTCATGTATTTGGTTACTTGTCCATCGCCTCTCTGCCCTCACTTTATGGTAGTGGGGACCTGGTATGTCTTTCTCACTGTTCTACTCCTAGTTCCTACAAAAGTAATAGGTACATAATAGGTGAGCATTAAATATCTGTTGAATAAAGGAAAGGATAAATGAATAGATTCAACAGATATGTTGAAAATACTATACTCTATTCAGAGAGGTTCTTAACATGCAAATTAGGACACATGGAGGGGGAAATTATATCTAGAAGGAGGCACTTGAATCAACAAATTGGTATTCCTTCTGGAATTGTAATCAAATTTTTCAGTTTTAGAACTAGTTTGCATAACAATTATGAAATATAGAATTAATAACCTCAAAACATAATTACATTCAAATCTATAAGGAATCAACATATTTTAAAAAGTAAAAGAAACAAGAAATTAAATTATATCTTGGTTTGAAAGATAGAATCTCAGCTAAAGGTTTATGTCTCTTCATTAGTAAGGAAGCAGGTACTACTATCACTGGTTTTATATCTCACACACAAAAAACAAATAAATAAGTGGAAAGAACTTTTCTAGTTCATCTATTAGTCCTTAACTGAAATCAAAGTCCTCTGGCTTGTGTCCAGAAACTTCATCAAGATGCTACTTAGTGCAACGTCTATAAAAGATCTACAGTGGATGAGTTCAACTCAAAGTCACGGAGAACACTATTTGGTCTCCAGCCATGGTCTCCACCTTAGTATTAACCAAAGCCCCTGAAATAAACACTGAGATTCAGAACCACTTGTAAAGAGCCTTTCAGAAATCTCCTTTGCCCTGCTATGTCTCATTCCACGCCTGTCTGCACCTTAGCCAGCACTGTATCTATTCTAACTGAATGATTCTTAAAATGATGAAGTAGAACACCAGCTAATCATAAGTTCCTTGACTGTGAATACTTCTGTTTGCAGAGAATTCAAGACTAACTGAGCTGATCAATATTATAGTCTCAACTGCATTACACCTGACAGTATAATGCTGCTAACTGGTCTATAGAAGCATCATTCTAAGTGCTAAGTAATACGAAGAATATGTCTGTCACAATTATAACTTGGAACTCACACTGTTCGGGGTGTTATTCAAAGCCACAGGAACTCCATTCTTATACAGCTGTAAGTCACAATTTTATTTTAGAGCAGGGACTCTGCTTTTTGACTAGCTTTAGAAAGAACATGACACAATGTGAAAATGGACATTTAATAAATACTCCTTTCTGCACCTGCACACAGGGAGCAGGTAATAAATGCTGCTGTCTGACTTGATAATGATGATGCCTGGCACAGTGGAGAGACAATTAAGGATGTTCTTTGATTCACAATGAGCCAAGCAGTACACACATGGATTTTTCTCCTTTGTCAGTTTTCCCCAAATAGTTCTGAACAAAAGCAAAATGTGCTCCCACCATAGCAGAAACCTAAGACACCAACAGAACCTTTCTTGTTGCTCTGAGTTTCATCTTAATAATAGATATTTATATATCACTTAATATTCACAAGGCACTGTTCTAAGTGTTACATATACTTGTTTAATCCTCAAAGCCACCCTAAGACATAATAATGATAATAATAATGTGCTATTATGATTCCTGCTTTTACAGATGAACAAAAAACAGAGGTAAGTATCTTGTCCAAGGTCACTTTCCCATTCCAGTAGCTTTCACTTTTGGCCTCTTACATATAGTGCTGCAGTGAATATTCATGTATATATACACATATACATATGCATATATTCTCTCACTTTCCATTCTTATTTCTTTCAAGGTAATGTGCCTTTTTTTGTTGTTGTTGTTGTACGCGGACCTCTCACTGTTGTGGCCTCTCCCGTTGCAACGGAACACAGGCTCCGGACGCGCAGGCTCAGTGGCCATGGCTCAAGGGCCCAGCCACTCTGCGGCATGTGGGATCTTCCCGGACCGGGTCATGAACCCGTGTCCCCTGCATCAGCAGGCGGACTCTCAACCACTGCGCCACCAGGGAAGCCCAGTAATGTGCCTTTAAATAAGAATTCTTCCAACACATTTACTGAAGTTTAGGAGTCTGCAAAATAAAGGGAGCCATCCCTGAGAAACTCGGTCAGTTGAAAGAAGCTTTTCTTTGAGGTGCAAAACTTGTAGGTTTAACAGCAACAAGCCACAGGCCTTGCATTAATTCTGACAATAGTGTCACTCTCAATTAAGTAACTACCGATACCCTAGGCACTGCTTCATGCTTTGTTCCTTTTAACCTTTTTTTAAAAAATGAACTTTAAATAGATAATACTCACATCAGCTTTGTGGTGAAATATCTTCCCAAATGTATTCAGGGGAAATGATATAGAGATGGATCCTGAGTTGAGGAAGCATATATATCCATGGCACAGTTAGGAAAGCAATTCAGACTGGATTCCTGAGAAGCAGAGAGCTAAATTCTTTGGACATCTTTTATTTACCCCTATCGGATTGCATCCCATTTTACCTATTTTTTGTGATCTTTTTAAATATCGAGAAACACTATCTTGGAAAATAACTTTGCCATATTTATAAGGAGACGACTTTCTGAAATATATACAAATGTTTGTGATTCACTGAATGAGACATTTTATTATGTATTTATGGCCACCACTCTACTTCCCTATGTAATTGTTAAATCTGTGTTACATATATTAGGCAATTTGAGCCATAGCTTTTATCTTTATTTACGTAAATCAGGAAGGAAACTTTATTTTAATATTTTTACCTTTTGACCCCTTTCGTCCATCTTGTCCAGCCTGCACCCTCTCACCTCTGACAACCACCAATCTGTTCCCTGTATTAAGAAGCTTGTTTTTTTGTTTGTTTGTTTAGATTCCACAGATAAGAGAAATCATAAAGTATTTGTTTTGTTTTGCTTTGTTTTTGCAGTACGCGGGCCTCTCACTGTTGTGGCCTCTCCCGTTGCGGAGCACAGGCTCCGGACGCGCAGGCTCAGCGGCCATGGCTCACGGGCCCAGACGCTCTGCGGTATGTGGGATCTTCCCAGACAGGGCATGAACCCATGTCCCCTGCATTGGCAGGTGGACTCTCAACCACTGCGCCACCAGGGAAGCCCCGTATTGTCTTGATTACTGTAACTTTGTAGTAAAGTCTGAAGTCCGGGAGCCTGATTCCTCCAGCTCCGTTTTTTACCCTCAAGACTGCTTTGGCTATTCGGGGTATTTTGTGTCTCCATACAAATTTTAAGATTATTTGTTCTAGCTCGGTAAAAACTGCCATTGGTAATTTTATAGGGATTGCATTGAATCTGTAGATTGCTTTGGGCAGTATAGTCATTTTCACAATATTGATTCTTCCAATCCAAGAACATGGTATATCTCTCCATCCTTTGGTATCATCTTTAATTTCTTTCATCAGTGTCTTATAGTTTTCTGCATACAGGTTTTTTGTCTCCCTAGGTAGGTTTATTCCTAGGTATTTTATTATTTTTGTTGCAATGGTAAATGGGAGTGTTTCTTTAATTTCTCTTTCAGATTTTTCATCATTAGTGTATAGGAATGCAAGAGATTTCTGTGCATTAATTTTGTATCCTGCAACTTTACCAAATTCATTGATTACCTCTAGTAGTTTTCTGGTGGCATATTTAGGATTTTCTAGGTATAGTATCATGTCGTCTGCTAACAGTGACAGTTTTACTTCTTCTTTCCAATTTGTATTCCTTTTATTTCTTTTTCTTCTCTGATTGCTGTGACTAAGACTTCCAAGATTATGTTGAATAACAGTGGTAAGAGTGAACATCCTTCTCTTGTTCCTGATCTTAGTGGAAATGCTTTCAGTTTTTCACCATTGAGAATGATGTTTTGCTATAGGTTTGTTGTATATGGCCTTTATTATGTTGACATAGGTTCCCTCTATGCCCACTTTCTGGAGAGTTTTTATCATAAATTGATGTTGAATTTTGTCAGAAGCTTTTTCTGCATCTATTGAGATGATCATATGGTTTTTATTCTTCCATTTGTTAATATGGTGTATCACATTGATTGATTTGCATATATTGAAGAATCCTTGCATCCCTGGGATAAATCCCACTTGATCATGGTGTATGATCCTTTAAATGTGTTGTTGGATTCTGTTTGCTAGTATTTTGTTGAGGATTTTTGCATCTATATCCATCAGTGATATTGGTCTATAATTTTCTTTTTTGTAGTATCTTTGTCTGGCTTTGGTATCAGGGTGATGGTGGCCTCATAGAATGAGTTTGGCAGTGTTCATTCCTCTGCAATTTTTTGGAAGAGTTCGAGAAGGATGTGTGTTAGCTCTCCTCTAAATGTTTGATAGAATTCACCTGTCAGCCATCTGGTCCTGGACTTCTGTTTGTTGGAAGATTTTTAATCAGTTTCAATTTCATTACTTGTGATTGGTCTGTTCATATTTTCTATTTCTTCCTGGTTCAGTCTTGGAAGGTTATACCTTTCTAAGAATTTGTGCATTTCTTCCAAGTTGTCCATTTTATTGGCATAGAGTTGCTTGTAGTAGTCTCTTAGGATGTTTTGTATTTCTGCGGTGTCTGTTGTAACTTCTCCTTTTCATTTCTAATTTTATTGATTTGAGTCCTCTCCATCTTTTTCTTGATGAGTCTGGCTAATGGTTTATCAATTTTGTTTATCTTCTCAAAGAACCAGCTTCTAGTTTCATTGATCTTTCCTATTGTTTTCTTTGTTTCTATTTCATTTATTTCTGTGCCGATCTTTATGATTTCTTTCCTTCTGTTAACTTTGGGTTTTGTTTGTTCTTCTTTCTCTGGTTCCTTTAAGTGTAAGGTTAGATTGTTTATTTGAGATTCTTCTTGTTTCTTGAGGTAGGCTTGTATAGCTATAAACTTCCCTCTTAGAACTGCTTTTGCTGCATCCCATAGGTTTTGGATCATCGTGTTTGCATCGTCATTTGTCTCTAGGTATATTTTGTTTCTTTTTGTTTTGTTTTTTTGGTTTTGTTTTGCGGTACGCAGGCCTCTCTCACTGTTGGGGCCTCTCCCGTTGCAGAGCACAGGCTCCGGACACACAGGCTCAGCGGCCATGGCTGACGGGCCCAGCCGCTACGCGGCATGTGGGATCTTCCCGGACCGGGGCACGAACCCCTGTTCCCTGCATCGGCAGGCGGACTCTCAACCACTCCGCCACCAGGAAAACCCTCTAGGTATATTTTGATTTCCTCTTTGACTTCTTCAGTGATCTCTTTATTTAGTAACGTATTGTTTCGCCTCCATGTGTTTGTGTTTTTTACGTTATTTTCCCTGTAATTCATTTCTAATCTCATAGCGTGGTGGTCAGAAAAGATGCTTGAGATGATTTCAATTTTCTTAAATTTACTGAGGCTTGACTTATGACCCAAGATGTGATCTATCCTGGAGAATGTTCCATTTGCACTTGAGAAGAAAGTGTAATCTGCTGTTTTTGGATGGAATGTCCTATAAATATCAATTAAATCTATCTGGTCTATTGTGTCATTTAAAGCTTCTGTTTCCTTATTTATTTTCATTTTGGATGATCTGTCCATTGGTGTAAGTGAGGTGTTAAAGCCCCCCACTATTATTGTGTTACTGTCAATTTTCTCTTTTATAGCTGTTAGCAGTTGCCTTATGTATTGAGGTGCTCCTATGTTGGGTGCATATATATTTATAATTGTTATATCTTCTTCCTGGATTGATCCCTTGATCATTATGTAGTGTCCTTCCTTGTCTCTTGTAACATTCTTTTTCTTAAAGTCTATTTTATCTAATATGAGTATAGCTACTCCGGCTTTCTTTTGATTTCCATTTTCATGGAATATCTTTTTCCATCCCCTCACTTTCAGTCTGTATGTGTCCGTAGGTCTGAAGTGGGTCTCTTGTAGACAGCATATATATGGATCTTGTTTTTGTATCCATTCAGCAAGCCTGTGTCCTTTGGTTGGAGCATTTAATCCATTCACGTTTAAGGTAATTATCAATATGTATGTTCCTATGACCATTTTCTTAATTGTTTTGGGTTTGTTTTTGTGAGTCCTTTTCTTCTCTTGTGTTTTCCGCCTAGAGAAGTTCCTTTAGCATTTGTTGTAGAGCCGGTTTGGTGGTGCTGAATTCTCTTAGCTTTTGCTTGTCTGTAAAGCTTTTGATTTCTGCATTGAATCTGAAAGAGATCCTTGCCAGGTAGAGTAACCTTGGTTTTAGGTTCTTCCCTTTCATCACTTTAAGTATATCACGCCACTCCCTTCTGGCTTGTAGAGTTTCTGCTGAGAACTCAGCTGTTAACCTTATAAGGAGTTCCCTTGTATGTTATTTGTCGTTTTTGCCTTGCTGCTTTCAATAATTTTTGTTTGTCTTTAATTTTTGCCAATTTGATTACTATGTGTCTTGGTGTGTTTCCCCTTGGGTTTATCCTGTATGGGACTCGCTGTGCCTCCTGGACTTGGATGGCTATTTCCTTTCCCATGTTAGGGAAATTTTCAACTATAATCTCTTCAAATCTTTTCTCAGGTCCTTTCTCTGTCTCTTCTCCCTCTGGGACCCCTCTAGTGAGAATGTTGGTGCGTTTAATGTTGTCCCAGAGGTCTCTTAGGCTGTCTTCATTTCTTTTCAGTCTTTTTTCTTTATTCTGTTCCATGACAGTGAATTCCACCATTCTGTCTTCCAGGTCACTTATCCATTCTTCTGCCTCAGTTATTCTGCTGTTGTTTCCTTCTAGTGTAGTTTTCATTTCAGTTATTGTCTTGTTCATGTCTGTTTGTTTGTTCTTTAATTCTTCTAGGTCTTTGTTAAATATTTCTTGCATCTTCTGGATCTTTGCCTCCATTCTTTTTCCGAGGCCCTGGATCATCTTCACTATCATTATTCTGAATTCTTTTTCTGGAAGGTTGCTTATCTCTACTTCATTTAGTTGTTTTTCTGGGGTTTTATTTTGTTCCTTCATCTGGTACATAGCCCTCTGCCTTTTCATCTTGTCTTTCTTTCTGTGAATGTGTTTTTGTTCCACAGGCTGCAGGATTGTAGCTCTTCTTGCTTCTGCTGTCTGCCTTCTGCTGGATGAGGCTATCTAAGAGGCTTGTGTAAGTTTCCTGATGGGAGGGACTGGTGGTGGGTAGAGATGACTGTTGCTCTGGTGGGCAGAGCTCAGTCTTAATGAAATTATTTTCTTTCAAGAATCCAAACTCTTGGGGCTTCCCTGGTGGCGCAGCGGTTGAGAGTCCGCCTGCCGATGCAGGGGAACCGGGTTCGTGCCCCGGTCCGGGAAGATCCCACATGGCGCAGAGCGGCTGGGCCCGTGAGCCATGGCCGCTGAGCCTGCGCGTCCAGAGCCTGGGCTCCGCAATGGGAGAGGCCACAACAGTGAGAGGCCCACGTATCGCAAAAAAAAAAAAAAAAAAAAAAAAGAATCCAAACTCTGCTTTAATTAGGATATCAAAGATATCAGACTTACCAAAATTTTAACCTCACAAAAATGCTGGAACTGATGTTCTTTATGTTTCTAAAATAATGAAGAGTCTCTTATAGAGGGAAATAATACGTGCTTAGTTAGGCTGTACATTGCATGCCTAGTGAAAAGATTATAGTTTCCTTGGTAATTGCTTCTCTTTCTATATTTGCTCTCAAGAGATTAGTGTCAACTTCTGAGAAGGAGTGCAAGCTGCTCTTAGAACCATCTTTTATATCCCACAATCACTGTTGGTAAAATAGGATGATGTCAAGGGATTTTATGACATGTAATTCTTCAACATGCACAATAAATGAAAAGTATAATTTATATTTCATACATCTCTAATTATAGTATGGTAAAATGAAGAAGGAAGATCATATCATTGAAGTTACAAATTATGTATAAGACCCATCCAGAGACAGAACTTTTGTTCAGGATAAGTTTATGGCTAATTAACTCTGTTGTGTGTAGTAATATTTTCATGTTCTTACTGTTCATACATTTTAAATTATGCATAAATTGATTATATATATATATATATATTTCTAAATAACTATTTTTTAAAACAAAAGTATGAATGCCCCAATATATCTTGGAATAAATATGTAAACTACAATTAGTTTCTTCTTTGCCTTATGGAGAGGTTTTTTTTTCAATTCTTAAACAGAAGTTACTCAAATTATAATGTAATTATAAAAATCAAACAGTTATCTTTTAATATATTTTAAAATTTCAGCAATTAGTTAGCTATATACATCCAATTTTATCTCCTTTTCCATTTTAAAATCTGAAATAATATCTTATATATATGATATATGCACATTCAAGAATAAATTTTAGGGACTTCCCTGGTGGCACAGTGGTTAGGAATCCACCTGCCAATGCAGGGGACATGGGTTCAAGCCCTGGTCTGGGAAGATCACACATGCTGCGGAGCAACTAAACCTGTGCACCACAACTACTGAGCCTTCGCTCTAGAGCCCACGAGCCACAACTATTGAAGCCCACGTTCCTAGAGTCCATGCTCCACAATAAGAAAAGCCATTGCAATGAAAAGGCCACACACCACAACAAAGAGTAGCCCCCACTTGCCACAACTAGAGAAAGCCCACGCACAGCAACGAAGACCCAACGCAGCCAAAAATAAATTAATAAACAAATTTATTTTTTAAAAAAAGAATAAATTTTAAACTCTTCTCATGTCATTCATTCCTCTAGAATTTAGCATGATAAAACTTTTTGATTAGAAAAGAAGAACTGCATAATTCTCCACTCTTGAAATGTACTCTTGAATCAACATTCGTTGTCTTGAAGTATATTCAAGTCCTTAAACAAGCGTGACTGTGTCTGTGTCAGGGGCTGTGGAGTTTCATTTGCTTTTATTATAAAGTAGGTAGTATAATATTGTAAACTGTACAGAAGATCACAGAGTGAAAAGTTCCAGTTTCTCACTGTACTCGATCACCCAATCTCCCTCTTCAGAAATAACCAATGTTAGGAATTTTTTGTGTATCGTTTTGAGTTATTTTCTGTGCATATACATGTGGGTTTTGAAGTGCCAAGCCCTGTAGAGAACAGATGAGAGCTAGGGCTTAATGTAGAATATTTTAGGTAAACAGAAGGTGAGATTCAATTTAGTAAAGCAAAATCACTGGACACCTCCCATGTGCAAACTGTCATAATAAATTTTATAGACGACATGGGAGGGTGCAAAAATGGAGGTATCACACTGGCCCTGCCTTCCATGAGTGCGTATTTCTGTAATGTACGAAGATAAACAGCACTATTGTAAAACAATGTTGAGTGCTACACAGTATTAAAAAAATGTGTTATGGGAGAACAAAAGTGAGAGGATTAATTCTACTTTGATGAGTTTGTTTGAATTAATCATGTGGTCAGGGAGACTGACACTGCATAACGTATTTAGAGAAAGAAAATAGCCTGGCATGGCTCAAGTTTAGCGTGCATGAATGGATGTGGCAATTAATAAGGCGGAAAAGTAGGTGGAGGTCAGTTTTGGATTTTATACAATAAACAAAATGGTGATATTAATGGTTATTTAAAATAAGACTATCGGGGGACTTCCCTGGTGACACAGTGGTTAAGAATCCACCTGCCAATGCAGGGGACACAGATTTGAGCCCTGGTCTGGGATGATTCCCCATGCTGCAGAGCAACTAAGCCCGTGCGCCACAACTACTGAGCCTGCAAGCCACAACTACTGAGCCCACGTGCCACAACTACTGAAGCCTGTGCACCTAGAGCCTGTGCTCCACAACAAGAGAAGCCAGCGCCATGAGAAGCCCACGCACCGCAACGAAGAATATCCCCCACTCACTGCAACTAGAGAAAGCCCGCGAGCCGCAAGACCCAACGCAGAAATATATTAATCAATTAATTAATTAGTTTTTTTAAAAAAAAGACTATCAGGAATTCCCTGGCAGTCCAAGAGTTAGGACTCCTCGCTTTCACTGCCAAGGGCCTGGGTTCGATCCTGGTCGGGGAACTAGGATCCCAACAAGCTGCATGGTGCAGCCACAAACCAAACTAAATCAAAGCAAGATAAAAATAAATTTTAAAAAATAAAAATAAAAACAGACTATCAATTTCAGATATGTATTCTAGAAAAAATATATATCCAGTGGAAAGAATGAATCAGAGATGGAAAAGATTAAGATGAGTAAAATAAGAACTTATTGTGATCCTCCAGGCAAGACTTTAAAAAGGGCTCATCTCATAAAAATGGTAAGATTGAACTGAGAGACATTTCAAAGAGGAGGGCTGACTTGAATATGGGGTTAAAACATTTGAATTTGAGGTATGAAATAGCAGGAAACTGGGGAAGCTGCAATATTTCTTGCTTGACTGTGTGGCTACTGAAGTTATTAATTAAGAAAGGGAATATAGAAGTAGCTGGTCAAGAATGGCGAGGAATAAAGAACTTGGCTTTGAAAATACTGCATTTGAGTTGCCTGTGGGGCCCTCACAAAAATTATCTCAGAAGCAAAGTCTGAGACATTTAAGTGAATTGAATAGGAAAACTCAGTGCCATAAATTTGAAGATGGTTTGCATATAGTTGATATCATCCAGCAAGATATTTTAAATTGAAGGCCCAAGAGATAGACACATCCACCAGGCAGAAAATGCTGAAGAAGAAAGAAGAGAAGGACACAGAAGGATCCATAAAGGAAGGGAAATAGCAAACAGATCCTACATGCACCCAGGCCTCCCAGAAGCTCTCATCTCAGCACCACTTCTGCTCCTGGAATAGCTCCAAAGCTTTCTCTTGCTATTTTTCTCTGGGCTTTGATGATTGGTCTGTCTGGTCCACTTCTTTGTTATCAGCACTCAGACTTTCATCTTTCAGATACATTAAGAATGAATTTTAGTTAGTTTCTCTTTTCCCTTCTGTCCTTAATAGTTAGAATTTATTTTGAGTTTAAAACAATTTTTACTAATAAATACTACATGGAAAAAGAAAGGGACTTTTAAAAATAAAAACAATAAGCAAATTATAAAAATTAAATGGAATCTTAAATTGCTTTACCTTACTATTCATGTTCTTTGACATACAAAGAAACTAAAACTGATGGTTCTTAGCAACCTCACTAATTCCATTTTTATGTGTTTCTTCTTTGCATCAGCCTTTTCTAAAACTCCAATTATCTTTTTCTTCCAGGGCTGTTGTTCTGAATCTTTTCCAAATCCTCTGACTATATTCTCCCCTATTCAGTACACTTTAAAAGTCCCAAAATAAGTCTCAATGTTCAGCAACTGGACCCAGCTGTGAGATTCATTTATATATCAAGATTATCACATAATCAGTGTTTTGTTGCTTAATGTAGGAAAATGCCTTGTGTTACTGCTGACTTAGGTGAGAGGAACAGATACAGAGTACAGGATGGAGTAGCAGAGACTTTTTTCTTCTCCGTGTTTAACTCCAGTGTCAACAACAATAAACATTTACTGTCTGTGTTCCGTGCAGAATACTGAGAAATAAAAGGAAATGTTATTTATATTTTCTGTTCTCAAGGAACTCATTAAAGAATAGCTTTGCAAACCATCGGAAAGAAAAGAGCTAACCTAAAAAGAGAAAATGATCTGCATAACAACTTAGCATATACTAAAAGGGGTATCACAAAACTATGCAGAATGGAAGGGGTACTTAATAAATATTGTTTGAATTAAGTGCTTTGCAATTTGGGGTGGGGGGGATCAATTTAGAACCATACTTCACACCATAAACCAAAAATAACTCTATTTAAAGTGTTTTAAAGGTAGTTGCAGATATACTACCATTGTTTCCCCAAATCTCTACCTGAGTTTTTATTTCATAAATTAATAAAAGCATCAACAGATTTGAGGATAACAACAAAAAGAGATTTTTATGTTTAAAAAAAACACACAAATTAGAAAAATAACAAAAAAAAATAAAAATTTTAAATTCATTAGTTAAATGGAAAAGAGATATGAACATGCAATTCACAAAAGAGATAGCACATTTTAACTAAATATTGGCTTTAAAATGTGGGAAAGTGTTGAAACGTGATAAATATGAAATGTTTTACATTAAAACAGCACTGAAGTAGAATCACTTTCACATATTGCTGGTAACATCCTAAATTTTTGAAACCATTTGGAAAACAATTTGGCAACATGAATTAAAAGTCTTTATACTATTTAAGTCAGTAATTCTATCTCAGAACAAGCATGGAACATATTCTCAGGAAATAAACTGTAAATTATGATTAATTCACTTCATGTAGCATCCATTAAAAACTATAAGATCTGTAGAAATAAAGTCTTTATAATTACAAGTGGAAAAGCATGATATAAAATTTCACAAAGTAATTGCTTCTAGGTAAAATTTATGAGTTCATTTGAAATACAATGTACAAAGAATGCACAAATGTGTATTAGTCGTATCTCAAAAGAGTGCTCTCCAGGCCAACTGGGGCAGTTCTGCATCAGCCTGCAGGTCACAGGACTAGGCTCTAGGCTCTAGGTTTGGTTCTGCTCCCTTTGTCTCTTTCAGGGTCAAGGCAGAAGGGAAGTCGCTATCACGGCATGCACTATGCACAGTTCTACTAATATTGTGTTGGCCGAATGAAGTTATGGGGTCAAGCCCAACATCAGAGGAAAGGAGAAATATACTTTTACTTTTAAATCATACATCCTTTTATTGTTAAGTCATAAAGAGGTATCAAAATTGAAAGCAAAAATTACATGGTAAGACTTAACATAACTACTAAGGGTGTCAAAGAAAGTGAAAATGGGACTGGGTGCAGGACAGTATCAATTAACGAACATGGAAAGGACAAGGATGGGGAGAGCAGTGAGCATGTGCTGAAGATACCAGGAGAGAGGATCTGGTGAAAATTTTGATCTTAGACAAGTGCCCAGGTAAAGAAATAATTGGACAAGATTTCTAAACCCCACTATGTACTTAAGAGTCATCCTCACCGTTGGCTCCGTCTCTGTCATCCTCTCCGTCCTCAGCCTCTTTTTCATCATCCTTGATCACCTCCTGCTGGTCATCCCCCTGATCTTCATTCTGCAAATTCACATGGCAGAGGGAGGGAGTGCAGAATTAAAGACAAACCAATCTACCACAAGGAGATTAATGCTCATCTATTGGTTTCAGAATCCTCATCTGTAAAATGAGGATGCTGGGTTACATAATCCCATCAGTAAGTTATTTAATCTGTCCAAACTTCAATTTCTTCATTAAGTATGAATGATAATATTATCTATAGTAATAATAGTATCTATTTCATGAAATGTTGTGGGATTTAATTAGATAGCACTTGTAAAACACTGAACATGTTTTAAACAGTTGGGCAATATATCCAGCTATGTGAGACATCTATGACATTTCAGAGATGAAATGTCTACAATCTACAATCTACAATAAACCATGGTATCCAAAATGATGGACAGGAAAGAAGAACCATCTCTCTCCAAAAAATCATCTCCTCTCCATTTTAGAGTGGAGCCCTACTCTCAAAGGTTGGCTATTTCTGAGGCTTACTTAATGCTTCCCAGTCCAAAAACATAATTCAGTCAACTTCTCTAATTTGAAAATAACTTTAAAATCCACTCCCCCAAGCCAAGTTGCCACATTTCTCATCTGATGTCACAAAGCTTCCTAACTCACCTCCCCAGAACCACTCATGCCCCATCCCATCCCAATCTACCCCATCCTGCACTGCTTGAAAGCTTCATTGCACATGAAATAAACTCTAAATCCAGACTCCTTAACTTGGCCTTTATGACCCCAAATGACCGGTCCTCTGCTTACTTCGCCAGTGTCATTTCAGTTACCCTTCCTGTTTCTTTACCTTCTCTTACCACACCAAATTTCTCTTATCTCCTCCAATGTGCCTTGTCCTACCCTTCCTAGGATTTTTCACATGATGTACCCTCTACTCAGGATGTTCTTTTCATCTCAATCTCGCTTCCTCCCCTCCTACTTCCTCATCTCAGCTGACTCACAGGTAGCATTTAAAGTGCTGCTCAAATATTACTTCTTAATAGAAGACTCCCCAAAACCCTCAGAGCAAGTCAGAAACCTCTGCTCCATCTTCTCAACAGTCTATAGATCATTCTTTTATAACCCTTCTCCAAGGTTTACATTCTATTTGTTTATTTCTTTGTTTGGTTGTTTGCATGCACTTGTTGGCTTCTCCTCACTGGAACACATGTTTGCTGAGGGCTGAGGGCAGAGTCCTTTCTGCCTGTTCATTGCTATCTGCCAGAATCTAGAACAGTGGCTGACACTCAGAAGTCATTGAAATCATTTTGCTGCACGTGTTTGTGGGATGATTAAATTGTCTCTCTCCTTTAGCTCACAGTTAACTCCACAGGGTCATGGAAGCTTATGTGTTAGCTGATGGCTTTAGATGGAACCCCTACACAGTGCACAGTAAAATGGTTGGGGCTCAATTAATATCTGATAAATGAATATCCCTCCTCAGAATGCCCTCCTTGCACCTGCACTACATTTCTTTTCTTTTTTTTTTTTGTTTTTGCGGTACGCGGGCCTCTCACTGTTGTGGCCTCTCCCGTTGCAGAGCACAGGCTCCGGACGCGCAAGGGTCAGCGGCCATGGCTCACGGGCCCAGCTGCTCCGCGGCATGTGGGATCTTCCCGGACTGGGGCACGAACCCGTGTCCCCTGCATCAGCAGACGGACTCTTAGGCACTGCGCCACCAGGGAAGCCCTGCACTACATTTCTTGATGTCACTTCCTCCTCAGCTTCCTTTCTACATCTCTGGGCAACACCCGGGGGAGGAAGTGCATAGAACTTCCACTTCACTGTGCAAATGCTGTCCTTTCTAAATTCAAAAATAGAGGAGTAAAATGAAGCTAAGGGATCCGGATGCAGAGGGAGACGGTGAGAATGCTGACAAGTTAATCATCTTACTTCTTCACACAAATAATAAAGCAAAATGTAACAGAAAAGAGGATTTTAGCTATACAATACTAATGTAACAAAATGTTACAAAAGTTAAGGAGGTTTTCAGACTCGGCAAGCAACAGCATGAGAGGAATCAGAAGATTCATTACAGTGGAAGGCTTTTGCTAATATTCCTTACAGAAATCCATATAACTAAAGAAATTTACTTGCAAAAAAACCTCCTGAACTTCTGATTAGAACACTAGGCAGGTTAATATTTTTCAATTTGGAAACTAGTCATATATTTTTTCTAAATTCCATTAAGACACAGTATAGAGGCTGCGCTCTGTATCAACTGGTAGGAGAAAACACTGATCCTACAAGATTGCTTATGAGGTGCAGGGAGAAAATATTTTAAAGGCAGTATAATTCTGACCCTTTCTTAAATAGAAATTTTACTGTTCTATATTACATTTTCACATAACATGTTATTTGGTGCCCCTGGGACCTTTTGTAGAACAGAAGCTTATAGTAGTAAATGTCATGATGAAATGAAATGAGGGATTATGGAAGTTGTGAAACTTTCATTAAATATGAAATCCTACATGCGCTACCTTAGAATCAGTGACTTTAATACTTTTCAAAATTTGGTGACAGTATCAGCGATGTCCTAAAATTAATAAAGTGCACTGAGAACTTAAGGCACTGACTTTTAATAAAATAAACACAGTCAATTTATATTTTAAATATATTACTATGCATGCCCAAATACAAAATGACCTCAAGTGTAATTCGTATTTTATCCCAAAATGTTTTTAATCAACTTGAAATATAGGCATATAAATAAAAAAGTCAAATGTCTATTTATAATACAAATTATTTTAATTACCCAGGTATTTAAAGATATACTCTGGGGCTTCCCTGATGGCACAGTGGTTAAGTATCTGCCTGCCAATGCAGGGGACACAGGCTCGAGCCCTGGTCCGGGAAGATCCCACGTGCTGCGGACCAACTAGCCCGTGGGCCACAACTACTGAAGCCAGCGCGCCTATAGCCTGTGCTCTGCAACAAGATAAGCCACTGCAATGAGAAGCCCGTGCACTGCAACGAAGACCCAACACAGCCAAAAATAAATAAATAAAATAAATAAATTTACTAAAAAAAAAAGAAAAAAAGATAGATATACTCTGGTACAGCATCATCCAGCAGAACTTTCTGCAATGATGGAAATGTTCTGTATCTAGTCTGTCTAATATGGTAGCCACTAGCCACGTGCAGTACTGGGCCTTGAAACATGACTAGTGCAACTGAATTTTTACATTTCTTTCATGTTAAATAATTTCAATTTAAATTGGCTCACATGACTAGTGGCTACCAAGTTGGACAACATGGCACTAGAAAATTAAAGCTTTCTTTAGAAACGTTGTTCTTTTCCACTCGCATTCAAACTCTTCACATACATTTCAGACATTACATCTTCATTATCTTTACAATGGCATTAGATGTATTATTTAGTCTTTTCCACAGCATGTAATTTTTGACTTCTAAGTTGCTTTAAAATACAAAGAAGGTTGAGGGAAAAAATGGTATGTGCAAAGATAGGAACATAGAACAAGAAAAGTGTGTCCCTGATTCTTATGTATCAAATGAGATTGAGGAGAGGAGACAAGATGCACAATAAGAAATTCAGGGAAGCAGTGGTTAAGAGTCCGCCTGCCAATGCAGGGGACACGGGTTCGAGCCCTGGTCCAGGAAGATCCCACATGCCGCGGAGCAACTAAGCCCGTGTGCCACAACTACTAAGCCTGCGCTCTAGAGCCTGCAAGCCACAACTTCTGAGCCCGCGTGCCTAGAGCCCGTGCTCCACAGCAATGAGAAGCCACTGCAATGAGAAGCCCACCACAACGAAGAGTAGCCCCCGCTTGTCGCAACTGGAGAAAGCCCGCGCATGCGCAGCAATGAAGACCCAACACAGCCAAAAATAAATAAATTAAATAAATAAATTTATTTAAAAAAGAAAGAAATTCAGGCACCATTTTCTTTGAAAACAGTCCTACTCTTGCGTTGGGGTTTAGTACTTTGTTCTTCCAAGTTCTCAGGAACCAAAGGATCCATACGGGAATGACAAAGGCTTTCATTCTGCAAATTATTTTCAAGTGACTGTTAAAAGACTCGTGTACAACCACATCCACATTTGCAATTGTGAGACTTTAGCCCTAGGAATAATCACTAAATCTGTTTTAAATACCTTTCCTTCCTTTTTCACCCCCTAGGTAAAGTGAATTTTATATACATCAAAATCCAGCGAAGTCTGAAATCATTTCAGGCAAACCTGAACTTTGTTGTTCAAAATGAAATGATTGAGAGAGACATATTATATGAGAGACTTCTTAGGGACACAGATAGTGCTGTCTTTTGAAGGATAATTTTGCAGAAAGACAATTGCCTTATATTTGGTACAAATGGTAACTAACAAAAAGTAGAAGTGAGAAGTGAAGATTACTTCTTTAAAAATTGTGTATTTTCTTTACAATCACATGAAATATTTTCCCATCGCCAAACCATCTTTAGAAGTTTTTCCTTCTTTAATTGTCAGAATAGCAGTTCATGCAGAATGATTTGGATTTAATTGGAAGTGACTGGTCATTCTAAGGATCACCAAGAGGCAACACTGCAGTAGCCAGGAGGCTCCTCAAAAGATGAGCAAGGGGCACAAGTGTCAATATCCAGAATTTCCGGCATCTAAATAATGATGAGTAATTAGTGATCATTTTATACCTCTTGATATGCACAAGTAACATATACAGCTATGTATTTTCTAAAAAATAAAACAAAATACCCTGTCACTCCAACAATGAGATCAGAGAACTATTCTCAACTTACTCTTCACTTTCCTTGGAACTGCCTTCCCCCAAGATTAAATGACTGATGTTTAATATGTGCCATTTAGCTCTGTTTTATTACTAAGAATTCCTTGAATGGGGTGAATGAAAAGGAATGCTAATCTACCTCAATCCAGAAAAAAATTATCATATCCATAAAAAGAAATTAATGATCTCCAGAAGCAAATAATTTTTGTGTGATGATGGTCTCTGCGAAAGAATTAAGGTGCTTTCAGGTGCTCTGCTTGGATCTTTAGCTTAATGGGAACGATAGATCAAGAGGATAACGACTAGATGAATATTTCTGTTGTTCTATTTTTAATGAATAAGAGACACTTGTATTCATTAAAATTATAAAAAAGATAATGAATCACCTCAAATTACACAATTTCCATATTTCTTTAAAAACTGACACTGTGTCTGCCAATAATAGCCACATATAACATTTATGAAAGGCTGGCTTTCTGTAATGAGAAATTCAACAATTACTATCATAATAACTTGGGAGGCAAGGATGAAATATATGGTAATAAAAGCAAGTTTCAAGTGGAGATGGTGTGTGTAGTATTAGAGCTCTTGGACTCAGGAATGTTTCCAAGGTCTGCAGGGTGAAGCATTAGTTCTTCCACAATCATTCAAATGAATATGAAACTTACTTTTTATAAAGCAATTTTCATTGTTCTTCATTATACATTTCTCACAATATTTTATTAATAACTTTTCAGACCCAAAGTTTACATTTTTCCCTGAACATCTCCCTGTCATTTCTTTACCTTTTTTTTTTCAACTCCACTGTCCCTTTCTTCTCCACCCACATTTTTCTCTGAGTAAACCTTCCTTTGATCAAATCTCCTGAGTTATCTTTCAATGATTTTATTCCTCTTCTTCCTTCTTCCTTTGAAATATCTGGATACAAAAATACTTCCCACAAATGATTTCTAACACTACTGAGTAAGAGATCAACTTATTTTTCTTGCTTTCTTTGGAAAATGTGACCCATGCTGGAAACCAGAACAACACAAAATTCAAGTCCCTGTGCTGGAATTAAAACTTCTATTTGGCTCAACCCTTACTTCCTAAGATCTTTAAGATCTTAGCCTACATTTATTGGCAAAGGTCAACTTACAAACTTAAGCACAAAATATTTACCAAAAATCTAGAAGTAGTAGAGCACTGAGATGTTATGACTAGAAAGAAAATATTAAGATGTTCTTTTTAGGAATATACATGTAATTTAATTGAGCACAGACTTTTATCAAAAGTATTTTAAATGAAATTGACTGTCTTTCATATTCTGTAAAAAGTGAGTCTTCTATCCACATTATATGAGACAAGACCATGACAAAATGCCACAAATGGAAACAAAACTATAGAATGATTATAAAATATTATGTAGAACTAATATTGTAAACAAAATATATTTAAGCTGTAATTCTTGACTACGTCACAGCAAATTACTTCAATGATACCTCTAGTTATCATAAAGAACTATATCAAAAAGCACAGCATATTTTTAACATGCCTAGTTTTAAGATCTCCAAATGCAAATAAAGCATTTTAAAAGCATTACAATTTATCCTGTCATTGCTTAACACTCTTGATTGTGTACACTTAAAAATAGTAAAGCTATAATAGGAAATAGATTGGAAGCAAGCTGAACAAATAGATAGTGTTCATAAATGCATCTGATTTGATACTGAAGTCTAACGGTTCTATCAAAATGATTTAGGAACTTGAGAGATAAACTAATACCGGGTTCTACAGGGAGTCTTATCTTGTTCTGTACATATGAATTCAGAGCTCTCCACTGAATTCTATTATCACCTTTGATTATTCCACATGGACCATTGGGAATAGACCAAATTGGGGTCACTCATCCTAACTGACTTCCTTTCTGACCCCTTTCTGTATCTTCAATTCTCGCTTGTGAGAGTGTTCAAAGATGTTTGTGTCAAAATAAAGCTTGGATAAAAAGTGTGGATAATTCAAAATAAAACTTTTGGTTTTGTATTATACAGATTATTATACCAATTAAATAATTTATTTATCTTCTGACGTGGCTCTACTCTGTTACTCCTATCATGAAAGATGATATTTGTCAGAGTGTAATAAAGTACATTATATCACATTTTACAAAGGCAATGAATTCTTGACTTTTAATAGAATAATTTTTAAAGTGCAAAGAAATTTTTAAATTTTATGTTAAATATTTAAATGCTTATACAACCGATTTTTTACATGTATATGTAATATATATATCAGAGAGAGAAATTTCTAGTTAAATATGATCTTAAGAAATTTTTCCATATGTTGAAAAGTCCTCAGGTTCATCTGACATATATAAAGATATATACACACATGGAGTTATATATACATTTATCCCAAAAACATTTACTTCAAAACATTACAGAAATTATTTTTTCCTTCCTAAGAAAAAGCTAGAAATAACAGCTCTATATAGTGAACCCATTTTCTGGGGGCAATGGAGCAAGGTAGCAAATTAAACCCTTCATCTGTTTGTTAGAATTCAAAAGACTGCACTCTGGCTAATTTGTTTGATCATTCTGTGTGCAGACAGAGATAGAAGTAGAGATAGAGATAGAGACAGAGAGATATAAAATATATAAAATAATAATCATCTATACTTTTCATTTACATGAACCCATAAAACCACTCAGATGTGTGTATTAGTGTGTGTGTATGTGTGTGGTATGTATATGTTAACAGGGTTTTAGTAGTTACATCCCTGAATGTCTTTGAACTCATCTGGTATTTGAAAACCTATTTTTTTTTTAGATCAGAAATTAGAGAATTAGTGCTGGGGGATCTTTAAACGCCATTTCATTCATTCACCTCATTCTACAGATGTGATAAATAATATACTGGAAAGCACTTGTCTTCCAAGGGCCAAAAAACTAATGAGTAACGGAAATGGGAAGAAAGCCTGAATTGCTTAATCTTCAGTTGAGTTCTATTTCTAACATACTGCACTGCCTCACAAATGGCACTGTATTATCCTTTTAATTGTGTTGTTGTTAATCTAGCTCTTTGAAAAACTGATAAAAATTAACTAGTAAAATAACTCATTTTAATAAACATGTGATCCTGGAAATTTATTCTGAAGCGCTTACAGAAGAGCAATATTAATGCAGATTAAACATTATGATGGGTGTGTGTATCTGCAATTATTTTAATATAAACTGGTTTCTCTAACTTTATTTGAGAATAATTTAACCCATTTTAGGCAGAGGAATATTCTAGTTTAAAAACATTTTTAGGTAAGGACATTCCATGGGTTCATTTGGCAACTCTAACACAGAGGTTCTCAACCCTCACTGTCCTTGCCCCTTAGCTACCTCCCAATATGCTCACATGCACAAACACTCTCCAAAATCATTTGGGAAAAAAGTGTCTCCCAGATGATTCAAACATGCTATGTTTTGCCCACTTCAACCCTCATACTGAGAACAAGACATAAAAGTAGAGAAACTGGACATAAATAAAAGTTCAGTTCAATCATTTCCTCAATGACTGTTGTAGCCAAGGAGGAATAGCTCATATTTGTGTAACCTTAAGAGTTCATGGAGCAGATAATCAAATGACTTTATATGGTGAGAAAGAAGGCTTCACTGGGTTTCCTGACTCTCCAATAAATACATCTGACCTTGAGAAGGGTACTCAAAATACCACTGTTCCTTTATTTGTAAAACGTGTATAATTCCACAACAGGTTCGTTGTAAGTATTGAGGCTCATAATATATATTTTTAGAAACTTTAAAAAAAATTTAAATGCTCCAAAATTCAAACTATTATCTGTATGATGCAGTTTATCCATTCCTGTGAGAAAATATGCAGTAGGGACTGTCAAGGATGATTAAATCAAATGTGAAAGAGATCTGCAGCACTGGTTTATTTCAGTGACTTGTTGCTAACTCGATGCTGGACAGAGACTAAAAGCTTAAAAAATACAAATAAATGCCTGACATAGAGAAGAAGGAAATGAATTAAGAGAAAGGGAATTTATTAAAATAGAAAATAGAAGACAGCGAGAAGCAAGTACGTGGCAGACAGGAACCTATCACATATGTGAATGAGCCTTCACTAGATAAGATTTTTTTAGAATTCAATTTCAATGCTAAGTTTTCCAAAAATTGATAAGGTAATCCTTTTGAATATATAGTAGTAATACAACAATCTATTAAGTCTTTAAAGGGAAACATCACACACACACACACAATATAAATGTATGACTTTGTATCAATTTGAACACAGATATACACTTTTAGTCAACTTTTATTTCTAACATGTTAAATACAACTATTGAATACTTATTATGTGCCAGACACTGTTCCAAGTCTTTCACATCTACTATTTTATTTACTGTTGATTCTGCCCAAGAAAATAAGTATTTTCCCATTTTAGCTGTGTGGAAACAGATATTCCAAAATATCAGTCTCACACCATAGCAAGTAACTGAGCCAAGATGCAGACTTGGTCTGCTGAACTTCAAAGCCTGCAGTTTAAAACACTGCACTCTCTTTTCTCCTATATAATATTCAGGTGGTGCTGCATTACTCACATTTTTTAATGTCTTTTGAACTTATTTCAAGTTCATTTTCAGGAGTGTTTCAGTCAGAGCGCTGTCATGAAAAGAGAAACCATGCCAGCATTTTAACATAGGGAATTACTGGAGGCCTGGAAAGAGAACAAGGGGATAAAGGGATAACTTCCTGTCTCCCTCTAGTGCCTTCTGTAGGCAGAAACCAGATGGCAAAATGTGATATCGGTCATATATTTCCATCCTAGAGCTACAGAGCAGATTATAGAGAGGTCAGTTTGAGTGACAGAAGACACACACACACAATATAATAAGCTTTGTGCTAACCATTATAAGTGTAATAGGTTATAAACGTAAAAGAACTCTTCAGAATGTGTCTTGTGTCACAGGTAAGACTTAAACTGAATCTACAGTAGGGAAAGAAAAGGAGAAAAGACATTGTATCAATATTATAAATAAATATTGTGTTATAAACAATTGTGTGAGGCAGGAACTGGATGTGTATGCAAGCATCAGAGGTAAGATGCTGGCTTGATTGAAAGGAGAGAAGGTGAGGCATGTATAGGGACGCCAGATTGTAGAGGAACTTGGATCCAAATTTCTGAATTGATGGGGAAGACAACTGCAGGTTTGGGAGCACTGAAGACATAAAAGCAATGTTTATTTAGGATAGTCATACCTCTTCTCAGGCTGGTGATTTGTTATAGTTTTTCAAGAATATTTACATTTAAACAAGAACATATTTTTGATGTCTGAGCATAGTGTGCAAGCAAATCAACTGCTTCCTAAATTATGAAAATTGCCACTTTCTTTTGAAGCAAAATGATTTAAAGGGCTAAAAATCAAGTTGTAATGTAATAGTCCTGGATTTGCAATCTTATTTTAATTTTCTTCTTTATAACATGTGAATTTTATGATTCTCTTATTTAAGAATTATCAGACTGGTACCAAAAAGTTTTGAAACTTTCAGTTCAAGCAGTGGGCATGCTTTATTATGATACTGAACAACCAGTGAGAAAGGGGCAGGAAGGCTGATTTAGTATTCCAGACATATCCACCTATCCAATACTTGGCTATCATTCAGATTTTGCTTTTTTTTTTAAACTGCTGCTTTCAATAAAGAGGGTGAGAATTTTAAAAATCTATTTTACTATCTATATTTCTGTGTGAATATAGTTTATGTAAAGAATCATGTTTTCACATAGACACTTTACATATATATTAACCCTATCTCTGTTCCTATCTTAATAGTTTGGGTTTGCTTTTCTTACATGCATGATTTGTTCTATTTTAATTACTGCCTATTGCTTTTCTCAGGATCATAAGTAGAAGTGAACATGCCAATATTTGGAATCAAACAGGTCTAGTTTGAACCTTGGCTAGCCTACTTATTAACTCTATGTCTTTGTTCAAGTCATTTCTGTGAATTTCAGTTTTTTCTCTGAACATAAATATGCTGCCCACCTCATAGGATTTTTTTTCCCATCAATTAAATGACAAAGGCATTTAGCAAAGTGACTAGTATACATCAAGGAAATAATATATGATAGCTGTTATTATTATTGTTGTTGTTAACTATTACAACAACCATGATTGGAAAACAAAAAGAGAAATGACCATCAATGAATGCTTGAACTATCCAAAAATACACTGAAGGGTTGTTTTCTGTCTCAATATGAAGGGACTTACAAATGGAATCACATCTTTGACGCAAATGGAATCACATCTTTGACTCCAATTTAGAAGAAAGATGGGATGTGGGATCACTATTTTATCTTTCATCATCCCCAGCACTAGACACTCTGTAATTACTCTGGCTATCCCTTTCTCTGGGCTCAAAGTTCAGCAGGCTTGCACATCTATGACATTTATGAAAGGTAAACATTGTATCTTTTTAATATGGTTAGCGAGGAAAAGCTTTTAAATATGTATTCCAAACCTCTGGTGCGGATACTTGTGAAACCATGAATAGGTTTCTAAGAAAGTATTGAGAAAAGAAAGCTTTTAAATTACATCTTGGAGGTAACTTTTAAGAATTCTAATTTCCAGTGAAGGATGGAATGTGCAGTGTTCATGCAAAATATATGCAAATAAATACAGCAGCTTTTCTTTTTTATTTCTAAAGCTGGTCCTTTGAAATATCTCAGGAAAAATTATCTGCGTGGAGGCTGTAATAAACTGTAGTACACATCCCTGTTACATAAAACAAAATATTTTCTGTATATATACTGCCACGTTTATGATGATGTAGTTTAGAATCACATTACATGAAGACTACTATTCTCTGGATCCTGGGGATGGTTTTCACTCAACTGATGTTGGCAAGTATTAGATTTCTCCTCTGAAGCAAGCAGCATCTCACATACAAGTCCCATGAACCTGGAGACCATGTCTTGTTTTGTTTAAGACTGTATCTCCATGTCAATTATAGTACCCCAAATGTAATAATTGTTTAATCAGTATCTGTTGAATAAATGAATAATTAATATCTAGTTTAAAGATTTCTGGTGTTTTCATGATTTTTCTTTTTTTAAGTGCTGATGCAGCTACACCAGTTTTCCTCAAAATCTGTGAGCATGTCTTGGAATTTGAGTGTGAGTACTGTACATTGGATTAAGTTTTCTGTAATAGTATATCAAGACTGAATCATAGTTTCCAAGAAAGAGTTCAGTTTACTTTGTACTATTATACGAAAACGTATCTGCCTCAGTCATAAGTTATGCTCATAGGCTAGAAGCATCTAGACTTTTCCATGAGGGCGTAGACTCACAAAGCAGTGGAGGGGAAAAATGGCCTATTCACCCTATTCTGTCCATTGTGGGGACACTGTTTTCACTCTTCCAATTTCAGGAGTACCAGAACCACCACCCTGACCTCCACCCATTACTGTCCTGTACAGATGACACACAGGTAGGACCAGAGCAATGCCATTATGAGGCCTGTAGTCTTCCTCACCAGTCACTTGAGGCTATTTTAAATCTATGGAAGAACAAAAAATATCCTGCTCTGTCGCTAAGGCAAGCTGGGGTATTTATGGGCATTATAACGGATAGAAACTGGGATAAAGGAAAGTTATTTGACAAGTTCAAAGCTGTCAGTAATGATATTGGAATGAGAACACAGAGCTTCTGATTTTCCTATATTTTATCCTAGGAGCACAAGCTTTCTCATCTCCAAGAAGTGAATAAGTATTGTGTCTTTGACTCAAATTGTGAACTCTGATATCTCACAAATCTTGACAATTCCTTACAGCCCTAGAAGTTTCCTACTTCTTCTTCTTCTTTTTAAACCCATTTCAATCTAACTCTCTCATTGGTTTGTTCCCCTGAATACAAATCTAAATAGAATCACAAAAAATATGCAATACTATTTGGAGAAAGCAATTTATAAATAACTGATGACCAATCAAAATGAAGCTAGCTTTCCTAAGAGTTGATAAAGAAAAGTTTAGGTCAACTTTTGAGCAGTTAATAAAGTATTGTAACTTGAATTTTGTAGGTTGATTAGTATCTCAAAATGGAACACTCAGTCAACCTTACCAATGAACAGTCCTTTTAGCTTGTGTTAAATATCCCAATACCTTTCCTAGAATGTTAAGAAATAATATCACATTGGTCTAATCTGACATGCTGGTCAGCAATTTAATTTTCTAGGATATGAAATCTTTATTTGCTTGGAGAAATCATTTCCAATAATGCATTCAAGTTTCAAAAGGTACACCTAACCCCATTAAAGACAAGCTAAGAACATTTTTATAAGGTATTTCTCAGAATTATCTATGGTTACGGATCAGTTTTTTATCTCTTTTTCCTTTAAACAGAAGATATATTTACTACCATCCTTCACCCCCTCCCTCACCTTGTTCTAGATGGAACAAATGGATGCAACTAATTCTGCATCATTTAACTCACCTTTTCTATCTATAAAGGCAAAAATGAAGATCTAAATGTGAATCCATGTTTTTCTATCTTTCTTGGCATTTAAACCAAAGCGCATAACATTAAGTATTAATTGTAACTTTAAAACTCTCCCTAGGCAGCTTTTTAAGTAAATGGGCATTCCAAGAAAAATTATAAGATGATTTTAGAAACAAAGATATAAAAACATATCTCTAAATAAGTGTTAGCTTTCAAGAAAGTTACACTG
Source organism: Delphinapterus leucas (assembly GCF_059928025.1). NCBI lineage: Eukaryota > Metazoa > Chordata > Mammalia > Artiodactyla > Monodontidae > Delphinapterus > Delphinapterus leucas. The sequence goes on from NC_143149.1 coordinate 15,263,905, forward strand.
AATAAATAGCAATGCTATTGGAATTACAACTTTTGGCCTGAAGTCACAAGAGTGCTATATGGATTCAAAACCTGGTTCTGCTACTTACAAACGGGATAATCTAAGGCAAGTTATTCAACATTCTCTGCCTCAGTTTAGTTGTCTGTATATGGTAGATTGCTACAAAACGGCCTTGGATAAAATACACCTTTCCAAATGCATGCCCTTGTGTAGTCTTCTCCCCCACACTGAATCTGGGCTAGCGTTATGAATTGCTTTGTCCAACATACTATAATAGATATGACATTATGCAAGTCCTGGGTCTAGGATTAAGCGACTTTGCAGCTTTCATTTTCACCTTCTTGAAATCAGACCATCATGCTATGAAGATGCCCCATCTAGACTACTGAAGGATGAGAGATCCTGCGGAGAAGACATGTGGTACCCTAGCTGACAGTCAATAGTCAGACATGTAATCCAGGCCATCTTAGATCCTCCAGCCTCAGTTGAGCCATCAGATGATGGCAGCCACATGAATATTCCCAGGTTGCACCAGAAGAACCATCCAGAATGCCAATCTGCAGAATCATCAGAAATGATAAATTGTTGTTTTAAGTCATTAAGTTTTGGAGTACTTTGTTAAAGAGCAATGATCAAGTGAAACACTGTGTAAGAGGATAATAACATTTACCTAACAGGGTTTTGTTGAAGATGAAATGAAAATATACATATATACTTAGAACAGTTTCTGGACCAAATAAATGCTCCGTAGATGCTAATCATACTTATTACTACAAGATAACTAATTGGAAGAAGACAACACTAATATACACATGCAAATTCTAGAGCATTTATTTAAAATCTGCACATTACTTTAGAATATAAGAAAAAGGCAATAAGTAGGACAGAAACTCCAGTGATTTGAAAGCTGGTGGGGGGCGTAAAAAAACCTTATAGATGTAATGCTGCTTTTAATCAGAGACAAACTCAAGGTATAAAGACCACATCTACAAGGCAGAATTTTTCTTCTCCATTTAAAAAATTATTTTATTAATTACTCCCATTTAATAATCAGAATATTTCATGTAAAAATATACATTTTCATCTTCTGTAAATATGTTGCTGACTTTTCAAGATCTAGCCGAAAAGGCCCTCATTCCCTCATCATAACCATTGTCTGGAGCTGACGATCCACCTACTAGCCTGAAACTGCATATGGCCTCCAAGCCATGGTGGACTCTGTTTGGCTTGTCACTTGTTTAGTTACCAAACTGACCCTTGTAGGCATTTGAGTTTGGGGGCCCCGGCTTTAAATCGAGGATAAATAGAGGGTTAGATCTGTATTTCTTAATTTTAAAGCTATGAATTTGTAGAGTTACAAAATCTTTAGAAAGCATCTATTTCAACTAATTTAATTTAGAATCGAGGCATATAGCAAATTAGGCAGAGCAAGGGCTAGAGTGCAGAGATTCTAAATCTAGCTTCCACCTCACTGAGGGTCAACAACTGGGTAGTTATGAGTTCATGACAGAAATTCAGCATTTGGATAGGGATCAGCTAGGGCCTGTGGGTGTTGGTGGTGAAAAACAAACATGTAGTTCTAATGGCACCATCCATTTCTTAAAGGTAAGAAATAAAGTATGTCACCAGATGCAACTTCCAGATCAGTTAGAAATTTTACTTTTGTACTATATGCTGCTTAAAATCAGTATTTGCTATCAGGACTTCAGAAGTTTCCCAGTTACACAAACCCAGGGAAGGGAGAGTTCCACAGCCTTGGTCAGATGAGATGAACTGGCTTTATTTATTTACTTCCAATTCTGTACTGTTTTTGAGAACATGACTTTACCAAGAGTAGAGGCAGGGAGAAAAATCAGTGTTATGTAGGGTTGGAAGACCTCAGCATTGGAGGACAACAAAATATTTTTGATCAGGCTGTAGGCATTTTTCTAGTGAGGAAAAAAAAAAGGGCTGGGCCAATCAAGTTAGTTTACACCTTCCGCTGTGTGCATAAAGCATGTTGCTCTGTTTCTATTGCAGCTCCAACCAGTAATACGTACACATTGACTTCCTCAATACAGTAAGTTTCTCATCAGAGATTACGACATTTTCTTTGAAACAAGTTTGCCAGATAAACTCAAGATGCTCAATTAAATATGAGTTTCAAGTAAATAAATCATTTTAGTATAAGTATGCCCATGCAGTATTTGAATGATACTGGAATAAGAATATGATCATAATGATAAAGTAATTTATTGTTAATCTGAAATTCAAATTTAACCGGGCATCCTATTCTGGTTATTGGTTTGTTTCATTCTGATTTGCTTTTTGCTAAACTGGTAACCCTACTTAGAGATAACTGCCAAATACAGTCCTGCCATAGAAGACATGTTCAATAAATGATATTTGAATATTGAATGGCACTTTTTGCAATTCCACTTAACGGCGTGGTATCATGGCTTCACTAACCTTTGGATGTCATCAGACTCTAATCTGATTCTAGACACAAATCTCATCACTAGTAATAATAATTAAAACCAAAATAACAATGTTCTCTACATTTCTGCAGTGCCTTTTCAAAGGTCAGAGGCAGTGCTTTCTCTTTTTAAAATAAATTCTGAATAATCACACTATTCAAATGTGACAATAAAAAACAAAATGTAGAGAGTGAAGAATGCTTATGTGGTTCACAGAAAGATCTTCATACTTATATAAAGTACTATATTTCTGGTTCATACATTTTCTCTCACATTTTTAAATCAGATCATTCTTTTTCTAGCATGACTATGTCAGCTTCAGAAAAAGAGAAAATAATTTAGAACACTGCTGGCTGCAGGTGAGTATGCATTTATTTTTCTATGTCACCCCATTTTTATGCCTTGCAGTCTTCCAACTGCTAATTACGACAAAGGGAAAAATTATATTCTTGAGCAAACAGTCTAGTACCTTTTCCCAGCCTGGGATGTGCCAGACAACATGCTTGAAGTATGCTTTTTTTTTTCATAGCCTTTATATAGCATAATAGACTAACCAAGTACAAGATGAGCAGACTGAAAAGAATTATTTCACACTCCTGCTGATGTTGCTGCAAAGTATAAAAATGCTTCTGTTAATTTTTTACTTTTCAGAATAGCACACAGAAGGCAACCTAGCAAGTATTAGAATTCACAATGCCATCTGTCTATTGAAAATATAGACTTATTCATTAAACATTGATATATATTTTTTTCCTTAGTTTGCTGCTTATTTTTTATTGCTCTCTGTTGACCTGAAACTAAGAAATTAAGCAGCAGGAAAAGTAATAAGAACTAATTTTCTGTTCAAGTCAAGGAAATGTACTGCTTTTCTAGGGTTTTCGAAAGTCTCCAATGTCCAGAAAGTACCATAGAATGCTTGAATGAAAAAATAGTAACATAGTACTGTGGTAAATAGGTAGGAGCCAGAGTTTGTAAAACAGACCAAACTAATCAAATGATACCTGTCACTCTTAAGGGATATGGATGTCTTCAGAGCCTAACATGTCCTTCTACCATTTCAGAGAAAATCATCTCAGATCAAAACTATAAAATTCAATGAACTGAAAACAGTTTCTGGTAGAACATGATAATCTGTGAGAATTTTGTGACAATGTCATTCATCTCTTTGTACTATGCTCCAGAGTTTGTCTCCTCTTTCAAAGATTAAATGTTTATCCTGCAGTTGTGATTCTTTAAGAATTGTGCTTCTTGTTTGTTAGAGATACAGGTCAAAAGTCTCAAAAGTATCCTTTTGAGATTTTTACATATACATTATACATAAAGTATATGTTATATATATATATATATTACAGTGACATATATAAATGTACAAGTGTACACACTGATATGTATTATAGAAGTTTCTAAATTTATATAATGTGTTCTCCTCTTTGATACCTACATAAATCCTTAGTTGTCTTCCCAGGGGTAGAGTGAGATGGTATACATTGAGTACTTGAGTCAAATGCTTACACCGTTTCCTCAGGATCAGAACCAGGTATTTTTGTCTAAAGGTTTAGAGGATGCTGCCATATCCATCCTTACAAGAGAGAACTGTGTTGCCATTCTGATAGAAACCACAACAGAAGCCTTTGACAATGGAGCACCATGCTGACAGATGTGGAGCCCAGAGAAGGCCCTAGAGGCCTCTGTGCTACACACCACACATTCTGCCTCTGCTGCGGGTCCCTTGGCCTAAAACTAATGCCATTAGATTAGAAACCCTTAGCTTATTATGATTTGTATTCCTTTTTCCAGCCCTACAAAAAAATAAAACTCTTAATCTAAAGAAGATGCATAAAGAAGCTTCAACTTACACTCTAATTTCAAGATTTGTCACCAATAATCTTTTAATCCTTTCCTTCCCTAGCTCCCTTGTACATGAGTTTTATCAGTTGTATGTAAACATTTACCTTTACATTGAGCTGGGAAAATTGGTTCAGAGACTCTAAGCATTTATTAAGAAAGTAGAGCTCAGATTTAATTTCCCAGTCCTTCTTCCCTACACTTAAATAATATGGTTGGGGGCAGATCTTCAATACCTACTTGAGCTCTTTAGATGTAATTGGGATGCTTGTGATACATCCCAGTTTACTTATCCCTTAGAGCAAGGTGTTGGTAACATTCCTCCAGTATCCACTGCTGCATTTGCTTATAAACCATTCCAAATCAATCTCTCATTAATCAGGGCAGGCAGAAGCCTGCAGCAACCTGCCGATGACCAGCAGTTGGACATGTGGGCGGTCACAATCACCCAGTGCGACCCAGGGCAACGGACAGGTTGGATCAGAGAGAAAATTGCATGCAGCTCTAAATTCCTAGCCATTCACTATGTTCACTCCCAGAGGGAGTAAAGGTACAGAGATTTCAGCGGCTCCAGCACATAGGGGATTTCATAATGAGTCAGGCAGCAAAATAACAGATGGTACCTTGAGTGTAAACATGAAAATACCCTTGAAGCTGAAACAGAAGGCTGGCACTCCCAGGGGAGTCGAGCAAAAACAGAGAGGGCTTCCACTGTCTCTCAGCTCTTCTCAGTTTTCCTCTCACTTCTCAAGGCACAGACTTGGTGGCCTGTAACATCTTAACTCCCACCTGACTGCCCCAAATTGTGATCCACCGGGAGGCCCTCAGCATCTGATCCCTAGGCTCTCTTGCCTCCTTATCTGCTCAGATTGGCTTCCTCGTATTCCTTCAATTTAGCAGGTTTTTTTAGAATCTTAAGGCTCCTTCCTCCCTTCCTTCTGGACTCCGCGTGTCTGTTAGAATGATGCCGACTCCAGCGCTGTGGCTTTGACCATATCTCATCACTCTCGTTTCTTTTTCTCTTTCTCCTTTGTTGTGTATAATTGAGCAGTCCCTCCACTACCACCATCTTTTCCCCTTTGGAAATCCTTCTCTTTTTTTAAATAGTCTTCCAGATCTTTCCATTAGCTTTACTAGAATTTCCATCTCCCTTATTAAACTCAGCTGGAAACTTTAACATTTAATGTGAACTTGACATAATGACTTTGGTGTAACAGTTACCCAGAGTAACACTATGTCAGGGAGGAAGTATGGACCATCCTCTCTTAAATCAGTTGTGCGCTGCTTTTTCTTTCACATAGCTATACATTTCCTTAAGCGGTAAAATGTGTAGCTTCCACTGGATTGGATTTAGCTGCTCTGCAAATAAAACTGTGGAATGGGAAGTCAGGGCTCTACAGAGAAACAGAAAATATGGGATATGGATATATAACATTCTAAGAGAGCTGAATAACAGCCCTCTTAGAATAACAAAATAAGAAAAGACACAATATACAATACAAGAAAATTTTTTAAAGATATACTTTAAGATTTAAAGACTCATAATGGGATTATTTAAAAACTTTAAATGAGTATTTCAAAATTAAACAAAGGAATGATTTTCTAGAAAATATGTTAAATTTGATTCAAGAAAAACAAAATCTAAATAACATAATAAATAATAAAGACATTTAGTCTATGAAGAATTTATTTTATACAAAATTTTCAGAGAAGAAAAAAATAGGGGAAAATTACCTATCTCGTTGTGTGAGGCAAAATTAACCTTGGTTTATAAAGATAATGTAACTGACAAGAACAGTAAAAGAAAAAATAAAGACAAAAATGTGAGGTGATGGATATGTTAACTCAATTGTGGGAATCTTTTCACAATGTGTATGTATGTGAAATCATGCACACTTTAAATATATTACAATTGTATTTGTCAAATATACCTCAATAAAATTGAAAAATATTTAACAGATAAAAAAGGAAAGTAAAAGAAAATTTTGACCATCTAGAACATAAATTTTAAAAATTCTAAATAAAACATTTGTAAAGTGAAGTCAGCAGTGCATTAAAAAATGATAATGTATGATACCCAAGTATAATACATCAGGGATTGCATTCAGAATGCTAATTTTCTCTGGAGTATGCAATTGGTGAAGAGACAAAAGATAAACTTCTGTAGTATCATAAATTTGTTTTAATATGTGCTGAGGCTATATGGATATATAAAATATATTTAATATTTTCTAATATAAAATATAATGAAAGTATATAAAAGTCATTGAGTTGCAAACTTAACATCTGATATTTCGTTATGTTTATTCTCCTACAATTTCTTTTAAATCATGCCAGTTTTCTTTTTAAATCTGCACATATTGGTCCCTCAGGTCCATATTTTATTGTGGAATCACAAAATATACTGATGTGTTTATATCCCAATTTGTTATTGCTTTATATTCAATCACCTGATGGAGAAATCAGCCAAGAGGAGTATAAAAGTGTTTATTGCTTTTATTGGCATTACTGACCTTTACCTCTTTGAGAAGGAGCCAGCTATGGATCATATGTCTTATCTTTTAGTTCAGATGCCTAAATACAGAGCTTGTAGAAAGTACGTACTTTTATTACAACTGCATAAACTTAAATAAGTAGAAACAGGCAACTTAAATATGGAATAATAAGCTTAAATGTTAATTACGATAGGCTTTGACCTACCTCTTTAAAAACACATCTGAGTTTATTTTCTATCTGATAAATCATTAGAAATAGTAAGTAAATGTTGCAGTATTAGTAGATCCAAAGTCTATTAGCAACAAAGAAAATTTAATTGGTTAAAAATACTATTTACATCTATAATTTTAAAATATTATGACAAAAATAATTAACTAAAAAAACACATGTTCTAAGGGCAAAGAAAGTTTAAAATGCTATTTATGGAAGAATAAAAATTAGGAATACATTTAACAATTTACATGCAGGACTTCTATATGGACAATAAAAATGTTACTGAAACAAGTTAAAAGAAAGCCTAAATAAATAGAGGTATATAAACTATTTACAGATTGAAAGAGTCAGTGTGGTGAAGATGTCTTTTCTTTCAAATTGATCTATAGATTGAATGCAATCTAACAAATATCCAAGCTTTTTTTTTTTTATTGACAGATACTAAAATTTATATGTGAATGCAAAGAGACAACAATAGTCAAGACACTCTTAAACTTACTCTACCCAATATCAAGACTCAAAAGAAAGCTACAGCGGGACTTCCTTGGCGGTCCAGTGGTTAAGACTTTGCCTTCCAATGCAGGGGGTGTGGGTTGGATCCCTGGTCAGGGAGCTAGGGTCCCACATGCCTCGTGGCCAAAAAACCAAAACATAAAACAAAAGCAATATTGTAAGAGATTCAATAAAGACTTTAAAAAAAATGGTCCACATCAAAAAAAAAAAACTTAAAAAAAAAAAGCTACAGCAATTAAGACAGTGTGTTATACTGGCACTAGGATTTTTAAAAAAGAGATCAATTAAATATTCATTACAACAGAAAGTCCATAGACAGTTCCATGTTTATATGTACACTTGGTGTATGACAAAAGTAGCAGTATGGAAAAAATGGTCTTTTCAATAAATGGCACTGGGTCAACTGGATATCTGTTTAAAAAAGTATGTTAAGCTTGACTCCTACTTCATAACATACACAATAATTAGCTCCAAGTACATTAAATGCTAAAAATGAAAACAAATTTGTGAAGCTTCTAGAAGATATCAATAATGAGATTTTATGACTGGAATAGGAAAATATTTCTTAAATAGGACCAAAAAAGCCTGAATTTTAAAATAAAATATTGCTCTATTGGACTATGTTAAGAACTTCTGTGTATCCAAAGAAACCATTAAGGGAGTGATAAAACCAGCTACAGGTGGGAGAAAATATTTACAACACATATAAGCAACGTAACTCCTACAAAGCAATAAGAAAATGACTGACAAACTGATAGAAAACTTGAACAAAGTCCTACAGAAGAAGATATTGTAACTGACCAATAAATGTATTTTTAAAGTGTTTAACCTCAGTAATAAGCAAATTAAAACCACAGAAGATACCATTTATATACCCTTCTGACTTTCCTAAAATTAAAAATAGACAATAGCAAGTGTTGGTAAGATTATACAGCAACAGGAACTCTTATACTCAGAAGCTGGGTCAGCAAATTAATCACTTTGAAAAAGAGTTTGGTTCTATATACTAAAGTTGCAAAAAATATATACTCCGCATACGTTATAGGTCAAATATTTCACTCCTAGGTAAATACCAAACTAAAATGTATTCTAGTGCATGTACTAGAATGTTTATTGCAACATTATTGGTAGTAGCTAAAGACAACCCAAATACTCATCAAGTGTCCAAAGATACATAGACAGTGATAATGCTTACAATGTAATACTATCCAGGAAAGAAAAAAATATATATACAGTAATATAGGTAAATCTCAAAAAGGATAATTTTGAGCAAAGAAGCCAGGCACATATGATGTCATATTGTGATTTTATTTATTAAATACCATTCATTTAAAAGTTCACGAAAACAAGCAAAACTAAATTACAGTGTGTAGGAATGAATGTTTATGTGGAAAACACTAACAAAGTGGGGCGTAGGCAGGAGAATTATAACTAGAGAAGTCAGGATAGAAGTTACCATTGTAAGGAAGAAAGGGGTAGTGATGTGCAGGGGTTCTGAGGGTTCTATAGGAAAAACTTCTTGACTACAGGAAACACTTTAGTGCGTTATCGGAAAGCATTTGATTGGAACAAGCAGGTGGAATAGCCTAGGCCCAGATTCTTCAGATTGGCTAGCGGTACAGCAGCATCAGCAGCATCTAAGAGCACGGAAGAAACGGAAAACTTCAGGTCCCTCCCCAAACCTACGGAACTAGAATCTATTAATTTAACAAGATCTCCAAGTGACTGACATACTTTAATTCTAGAGAAGACCTGGTTTAGGCAAACAAGGCACTAAATGGCTCAGCAGAGTGGATATTAACAATAGAGAAGGCCAGAAAATTTTTTTAAAAGAAAGAAAATTATAAATATAATCCACATAGGCCAGAAGAGGATGCAGGTCTGACCCGGCCCAGAGAAAGCATCTGTATTGCCAAGTCCTTTTTACAGTTTGAAATGGAGCTGTGTCCTATACATTATAGGAGAGCAGGAGGTGCTTCAGGGCTCATCTCCATTGCCCTAAGCCCTGTACTGCAGAAGGACTGACAGACATTCACCAGATCACCATCTATGTAATTCTGGTTATTGGAAATGTGCTGGGTATCTGGAATTATCACAGTCACCAGCATTCCTAGTTATTTCTCAGATCAGCAGAGAATCACTTCTAGGATGTATCCGCACTCTAGCTGCCTGGTGCACTCCATGCAAATAAAATAGCTAATAATTATATCTTTTGCATGCCTGGTCTTCTTTTGAATGAAAAGACCTCTTCTAGATGATGGGTGGCATCAGTGCCAAGTTCTATCCTGAGACTTCTTGCTCACTTTAGAGCAGAAATATTTCTTGAATATCCTTTCTGCTACTAAAATTGAATATATGAAATCAAAATCCCAATGTCAAGGGAAAACATTTTTACTGGAAAGTGAATGATGAAAAGAAACTACAAACTCCTGCTATCAGAAGAAAGTTTTCAAGTAGAGTATTAATGAAATACTGACGTTTCATTTGTAAGTTATTGACTTTATTTTTAGACACAGGCCTGCTAATAATTACTAGTGCTTAATTTAGAGTATAGAGAAAATCTGTTCTTCACACTTCAAGATTTATGACATGTAGCTTTTTGTAAATATGTAAAATTGAAAATTGCCATTGAAATCACCTACAAATAAAAAAAATTAAGTAGATGATATTGCTGTCCCTTAGACTTTAAAACCTGTAAATCAAAAATTAAAAGCATTTTCTGGATGAATCTAAGTAATCTTAGGTATTTAAAGTAATACAGCATATAAAGTGGAACTGACCTCGGCTGCCCTTCATCTGAGACTTATCACCCTATTGATTCACAGTTATTTTTACTGAAACCCAGTTATCTTCAGATACTTGTAATCATTATTACATTTAATTCAAATACAAGTTTCTAAGAATTTTAAGGGAAAATAACTTAAGTTATATAATGAGCTGTAGAGTAAAAGGGAAAAACAATAGTTTAATATTTTTTCAGGGTTTGTACACCTCAAATTAAATGGAAGAAATCTTTAAGGATTTGCACAAAGCTGAAAAATAAGGGAAGAGAAGTTATCTAGTACACCTGCATGATGTAGAACTGCTGTGTAACAGCTGTGAGGACAAAAGCAATCTTATATGGAAAAGCAGAAATATGTTTTGGAAAGCTTTTCGACTGTGATAGTTTGGGGTAACTCAGGATGATGGCTAGTACAGGCCAATACAGCCATGCCATTTACTTACTGCACACATCCATTCTGGTTAAGTCCATGCCTGAGTGGTATGGTTCGTAAAGGCTGTAAGTAGCTTCCTGGGTTAACCACAGTCCATCCTCATTATTCACAGATTCTACATTTACAAATTTGTTTACTCACTAAAATTTATCTGTAACCCCAAAATCAATACTAATGGTGCTTTCTTGGTCAATCATGGACATACAAAGGGAGAGAAAAATTTTTGACTCCCCGTTTCACATGTTCTCAGATGAGGTCACCAAAGCTACCTCGGCCTTGTTTCAGCTGTGATAGAGATGATCAGAGATGAGGACGGTAGGGGGCAGTGCTGTGCAGTGTAGTGTGAGAAGGTCCAGCTCAGGAGTTACTCGGACCACGGTTTGAATCCCTACTCTGGCACTTGTTAGTGGAGTGGCCTCAAGTAAGCCTCAACATTTCTGAACCTTGTTTTCTCTTTTGTAAAACAGAATAGAAAAAAATTCTAGGTATTAGAAAAAGAAAATAGAATGTACCAGGATGAGCTGTTTCCAGGATTTAAGACTATAAACTATGTAAGTCCTATCTATATTTATCTATGTATCTATATACCTATTATCTATACCTATCTAACTATCCATCCATCTATTCCTCTCAGGAACAATGGATCAGCATTTGCTAATTCAGTGTTGGTGGCAACTTTCTGGAACATAACTGCCATGAATAATGAGAATCAACTGTATATAAATATATAAATACACATATTATTATATATGGTCATCTCTGTTACATTTAATTGTGTTTATATATTACATGTAATAATTGTTTATATATTATTATCATTTATAATTTTCATACAAACTGTGTATAAAAAAAGACTGGATAAAGTATGTATAACTTTATCCTACATAAAATTATTCTCTAAAATAATGCTAAGTCATTTTTAAATAGCATTCTTTCACATTAAAAATCAAGAGAATTCTTGTTTTTTGCTAGTAATAATTTTTGTAAGTTTAACTATTTCATCTTTTTCTCCTTCCAAAATCTTGAAATACACATTAGCTTGACTTCTATATAAAACATCATCTCAAAATTGTCCTTCTTTGGTTGTTAGTCTGTGAGAATTTTTCTCTGTAATGCTCCATAAAAGTCTTTACCAGAACCTAAGTCATAGGAGCATTTTATTTAAAGTTGTTTATAACCAACTTCCAAAAACACTGAATGCCAATTGCACTATACTTTGAAAAGAAACTATTTGTCACTATAGATTTCTTATCAGATTTTGTTTGTTGCAGAAAGGTCTTTTAGTTTATGTGAAAAATGACTTCTGATTTGATTTAGTGACAATTTTTAATTAGGTTTTCTAGTTTCATTTTCTTTTTCCTCTTCTCCAACCACATAAAAATGTCCCAATACTGCAAAATGCGCCCCCTTGATATAAACAAAAGCAAGCTCTAATACAGTAAAAAGTTAAAAGCATACTAAAATACATAATTAGGATACCTAATTTCTTAATTGAAAGACTTTATAAAAATAGATAAAATAAGACAAATCTTATTATTAGGGATTTCTAAATATTCACAATTCTACATTGCAGGAATTTAATGACCCGTTCCACTACTGTGACTAAATTTTAAACAAAAGAAATTAGCTTTTAATCTTAAACACCTAGTCCAAGGTTATATTTTTATTTATAGAAAAATACAAAGTTCTATAACAAGGAACTAATATATATATGGTTGTTGTTGATCTTATGTTAGAACTTACAATCTAACTTTTTCAAATAAGTAATCAAACATGGCACAATACACTGAAAAGATCTTCAAAAACCTTTTCTATTTATGTAGTGTTTATTTCTGAAACTACACACACACACACACACCAAAAAGGTTGAGAAGTTTACCAAGGTTACAAAATGAATCAGCAGTAGAACAAGGAACTTAATTCAGATTTCATCCCTGATGGTTGTATCTAATAAACACTTAATTTCTGTTCATTTCCTAAAATATAGTATTGTTTTACAGGAAAGAAAAAGCATTTTACTTTTTTCACCCCAGTAAACTATTAGAATATAATACCCTCTGGGGATCAAGACTTTTCACATTGCCCTTCTGAGGGCCTAAATGAAAAATCATTGATTCCATTAAAGATTAGAGGAAAAAGAAACTGGAATCAAGAATATGAGGACTTGAAAACATCATATAAAAAGTTTATTTTTAAATTCACTACGAACACTGAACGTGTTTTTAACATCACTGAAATTCTTTTTGTTCCAGCTATTAAAATTGGATTCCACAAAATTGGATTTTACTCAAAACTCTATTTCCATGTAACAGCAGTGGGACTGGACCTGATATTTGTTTAAAAGAGAAGTAGATCTTTGTATATTGCCCATTCATTGGTTTATAGCCTTGCAACCAGAAAGTATATACAACAAAATGGTGTCATCCCAGCAAGAAAAGGAGAGAGGAGGGGTTGTGGAAAATTGTCGTGGCCCAACCCTGCACTGCTGACTGTGACTGATCACATAGCCATGACCTTGTTCTCAGTCCCTGTTTGCCTCCGAGGCCATTCAACCCCGTATTCACTTAGCCTCACCACCAACTCAGCGCCTATATTAGTTATCTATTGTTGTGTAACATATTACCATGACTTAGCCTCAAAACAACACTCATTTATTATTCCTCTGTTTATATGGTCAGGAATCTGGACACCACTTAGCTATTTCCTCTGCTTCAGCATCCCTTACAAGGCTGTAATCACAGTGTCCACTAGGGCTGGCGTCTCATCTGAGACTCTACCACCTCCAAGTCTGCACGAGTATTGGAAGGATTCAGTTCCTTGGAGGTTGTCAAACTGAGAACCTCTGGTTCTTGCTGGCTCTTGGTTTCTTGCCACGTGGGCCTCTTCACATGGCAGCTTACTTTATCAGAGCCAGCAAGGGAGAGAGCCAAAGAGAGAGTACGACAGCAAGACCGAAGTCAAAATCTCATGTAACATAAGCCTGGAGTGACATTTGACCACCTTTGCTGTCTGCTATGGTTAGAAACAAGTCACGGGTTCCCACCCACACTTAAGAGAAGGGCATCACACCAGGACATGAACACCAGGAGGCAGAGACTGGGGCCGCTTAGAGCCTATCTGCCACAGTGCTATTCTGGATCACTCTCATCCATCATTATCTGCTATCTCAGCCTTAAAATCAAATGAGATGCTTAGAACCTCATTTTGCTGATAAACCAGTTTTTCTCTCTCTTTCTCTCCCTCTTTTTTTTTTTTCCTTGATATCTTGGTTCCTTGAGCATTATGTTCCAGGCTTGTTCTTGACACCTGAATACCTGCCTGGTAATTTGGCCCTTTATTTCCTATACATACTTCCTTCATACCTACTAATCAAATATTCTACTTTTTGATTCTCGAATTGAATGACAGGGTTCTCAACACGAATGCTTCTTGTGTACACTTACTGACTTCCTGCTGCTGAATCTTCATCTACTAATCTTCAACAACTGGTTAGATGGCTACTCTGGAATTTAGACTTGGTTTGTATCTTTGGCTAATAGTGCTTGTACCACATCTGTGTTTACCCCATAAACTAATAACTGCTTTTCAGACCTAATGTTTAGAACATCTCTCTCTCTTTTTTAATTGAAGCATAGTTGATTTTGGAACATACCTCTTTGTACTGATTTCCTGAATAACCAACCCCAAGTCTCATTCCAATACCGCAACATCTGCCATTCTCCTGACCCTTTCGGGTCTTCCTGGTTTCTGGACTGTAACCTATTCTGACCTGACTCATCCTGAAAATGTCTGAGCCTAGTTCTGATAGGTGTATACTTGCCAACAAAAAAGTTTACCTCTCATAAATTCTTCCCCAATGGAAGTTCCATATCTAATCAAAAAGATTTATAAGGATTTAAGAAAATACAAGTACTCATTAAAGCACAACCTTATAAGGATGAAGAAAAGAGGCTTTTGACCCAAAGAAATATTGCTTTTTCATAGTAGATACTTAAAACTGTCAAACTACCTATTCTGGAGTTTTCATTTTATTAAATAGATAGGTCAAGTGGGAAAGATAATTCTCTATAGAGCTGATATTATTCCCCAAACTGTGCATCTTTGTTTAAATCACATGTTTATGCTTTTTCTTCTGTCTGAGATAGCCTCGCATATCTTTCATTTTTATATGTCAAAATCCTGTCTATACTTGCATTCTTTGGAACTCTCTCTGATCACCGTAATCCAACATACAGTGAGTCTTCTCTCTAAACCTCCAGAGACAACTCATATTGCTCCTGGGGTATATCGTATTTATTACTTTTTACGTACCTCTTTTATGATGTTGCTGGGTTATGAATGTCCCTCTACAAAAGATATCTTTCTTACTCTCTTACTCATTGAGATATATTTAGTGTTTCCCTGAGCATTTTAGTTTTTCAGTAAATATTTACTGAATTGAATTGCATTGTATTGTTTTATATATTTCCCTTGTTAATGAAGTCTTTCCCAACATGTTCAGTGTTTATATGAGTAATATATTAATAGTTAAAGTTTTATTATAAACAGATGATATTTGCTTCCAGAAAACAGAGTTGGTATCTTTGACATCACATGTGATTTAATTATTGATGACTTCAAGTTAAAAATATGGTAACGTTAGTATTTACCAGTTAATAATATTGGAAATAACCTGAGAAACTCATTCTTTAAAATATCTACCATGGTTTTACATATAGTAGTAAAAAAATGATTTTTTTGTTTTCTTTGCCTTGTGTCTTTCTATTTTGTTTCTTATTAATCGACCAGTTTAATTTTGACATATCTACCTTCTTCAAAACAAGCGTTGCATTTTGTTTGTCATCATATTAATTAAAGGTATAATGGCTTTGAAATACCTTGACTCTCTTAAAGCATCAAAAAACTGAACCTTAGAGTCAGAATCTTAACTTTGTAAAGATTACCTCTCCCTATAGCAGTATAGACTGCAAGCTTCACTATAGGACTCTGTAGGAAACTGGCGGACACTGGATTCCACAGCTGAATTCCCATTTCAGGAAGAACCTATTTTCCCAGTGGCTGGAAGTGCTTTTTGGAAAGATGGCCCTCAGCTGTCAAGTCTTGCTGGGGATTGCTTCAGTTGAAGAACACTGCTTCACTCAAATCATGGCTCCATCCAGGGCAGCCCACATCTAATGACTGACCAACAGGGGGGTACAAAGGACCTGCCCACTCACCACTTGGAGCAACTCTGAAAGTTCACCCCAACTTCATAGCTCTTGGCAGATTTGGTTAATTCCTTCATTGGAACTTCATTTCAGCTCAACTTTTTCTGCCCAATCTTACTTTCTAGGTAAGAAAGGAAGAAAGGAAGGTATCCTTCCACAGGTGCTAATCCTTAAATTATTCCCTAAAAAACACCTTGTTTGCTAATTTCCATCTCAGAGTCTGCTTTACAAGGAACTCAACTTGCAACAAACACGAAAATGCGGGGAAGCTGGTGGCGCAGTGGTTAAGAATCCGCCTGCCAATGCAGGGCACACGGGTTCGAGCCCTGGTCCGGGAAGATCCCACATGCCACAGAGCAACTAAGCCCATGCGCCACAACTACTGAGCCTGCACGCTAGAGCCTGCGAGCCACAACTACTGAGCCCAGGTGCCACAACTACTGAAGCCCGTGTGCCTAGAGCCCGTGCTTCACAAGAGAAGTCACTGCAATGAGAAGCCCGTGCACCGCAACGAAGAGTAGCCCCCACTCGCCGCAACTAGAGCCCACGTGCAGAAGCAAAGACCCAATGTAGCCAAAAATAAAAATAAATTTATTTAAAAAAAAAAAAACCATGAAAATGCTCTTGGTAGGAGACAGAATTTCCACAAAGTGATACAATTATGATTCTTTGCTGTTTCTGCCTAGAGAAGTTTTTTTTCCAACCGTTGGTACTATTGACATTATGGGTCAGATAAATAATTGTCTTTGAGGGCTGTCCTGTACATCACAGACTGTTGAGCAGAATCTTTGGCTTCTACCACTAGATGCCAGTAGTACACACACAAACACCTATACTGTCTGAAAGCCAAAAATGTCTCCAGACATTCCCCAATATCCCCTGGGATGGGAGGGAATCTCCCATTGAGAACCACTGTCCTAGAGCTAAATTTCTAATGAGGCGCAATAGGAAAATAAAAAGTAATACAAGGAAGTTGGTGTCACCCAGACAGTAGGTGGTCAGGGGGTAGCAGTTGACAGTATATCAGGTAATAGGCACAACAATAGATGCCTGGCACATACATCTATGAATGCCTCCCCGCAACACCTCACCTCTATTCTATTCCCACTACTGGATTAGCAATTACGAATCAGAATTCTCCAATTTGAAACTATGGGTTGATGGATATTTTTCCTTTAATGCCTTATAATGTCTATAGAGTCTTTAATCATGCTTAATGTTTATAAGGTTCATTATTTATAGGCTTCTAAAAGGTGTCAAATTCTCTATAGTCCTTGATGAAAAGTGGGATTCTTCAATTCCACAGAGAAGCTGTAAGTTTCAGTTTTAGTTTTTTGGGTTTTTTTTTCCTCCAAATTCTTGAAGTACCAATGTTCTTAAAGGATTTTCTAATCTGCTTTAAGTGTCCTGGGTATCTATTTAAGTAACAGAAACACTTTCACCACTTATAATTCCTTCAATTGCATGGAAAGCCAGGATATGAAAATTCTGGACAATTTCCCAACACTTGAATTCTTCAGTATATACAAAAGGTGGAGTTGGCTGGAAGGGAGACCACAGTTGAGTCAGGGAAAGGATCAGAAGCATATGGGGGCTAGCACATAAAGAATATACAACTTTAAAAGGAAATGCATCTCTTTGTCTTTTGTAGGTATGGTGTGTTTTCCTCTTATAAGCTGAAATATATTTAAATAACTTCCCATCACCAAGTTTTTCAATCATCTCCACTACTGCTCCTGTTATGTGTTGTTCCCATCCACATAAATTTTAAAAGAAGTTTAAAAAAGAGCTGCTCGGAGAGCGGGAAGGGTAAGCTGGGACAAAGTGAGAGTGGCATGGACATATATACACTGCCAAACGTAAAACAGCTAGTGGGAAGCAGTCACATAGCACAGGGAGATCAGCTCGGTGCTTTGTGACCACCTAGAGGGGTGGGATAGGGAGGGTGGGAGGGAGGGAGACGCAAAAGGGAGAAGATATGGGAACATATGTATATGTATAACTGATTCACTTTGTTACACAGCAGAAACTAACACACCATTGTAAAGCAGTTATACTCCAATAAAGACGTTTTTTAATTAATTTAAAAATTAAAAAAAAATTTAAATAGTAAAAAAAAAAAGAGCTGCTCTTCTAATATATATCTGTGCCATAAAAAGATTATATGCAAACCAATTGCAGAAGAAATGGCTGCTTCTCACCACTATCTTTAACCATTGTCTTTATTGTGGGATCTAAGATTCATTTTTTTTTTAATTTTTAAATTTTATTTTTTTATACAGCAGGTTCTTATTAGTCATCAATTTTATACACATCAGTGTATACATGTCAATCCCAATCACCCAATTCATCACACCACCACCCCCATCCCCACCACCCCCTGCCGCTTTCCCCCCTTGTCCATACATTTGTTCTCTACATCTGTGTCTCAATTTCTAAGATTCGTATATTTTAAAATTTATTTTCTGCTAGGCAATTTCATTTTTACATGTTTATTAAGGTACCTTTGTATCACAGGGTTTAGCATTAGCAACTCTGCGGGATAAGAAGAGAAAGAATATCCATGAAATACAGGTAATTTTTTATTTTATCAGATAATTTCTTCCCATGAAAACTTTATAACTTTCTCATCTGTAATCAAATTCCCTGCCATAGGGGCACATTCTAATTACAGCTGTCTGCTCCTAGCAGGGTATTCATCCCAGACCAGTGTGTAATTTGTTTCTGCACTCAAATTCTAGGCAAAGAGCAGCTGGGTGTCATTGGAGACATTTCTTACACAATGAGGGCAAGAAAAGTTAAACAGAAATTCACTCAGTGGAAACCAAAGAATTTCCTCTAATTAGGAAATATTAATCTAGGACATGCAATGGGCAAAATGAATGACTACTTGGTGATATTGTGCTTATTAAAGTAGTTGACCCTAGGAAAACTACTACTATCCCATTTGTTCACAGGTTGTAAGCCCCTCCTTTCCTAAGATCCAAAGGCATAGCTCATTTATCTACCCATCCAATTGTTTATTTATTCATACTACAAACACTGACTATTTTTGAGCAAGGACTATGCTTGTACTAAAGAAAATACCAAAAAAAATAAGCCACCGAGTTTGTTTTCAAAAGTTCATAGACAGTATAAAATAATTTCTAGAGTTTTTTAAGGTCATTTCTTCCTTACATCTAAGGGGGAGAAAAAGGAATAATCTATAGAATAGTCTATTTTTGTCCTTACCATCAATATGGAGATGAAATATATGTAATATAGTATTCCTTCCACAGTTTGTATACTATTAAATAATAATAATAATTCAGAAATCTCAGATCCTGAGACATAAGGATGATACATTCTATGACAGTTTTTCTGTATTTAAAAGCCAGAATAAAAGAGTTTAGAATGGACATAGGGATTATATGGACATAGGGATTATAAAAGGAGGAAAAAAGGCACTATTCAAATTTCCATAGTTGGATATGACTTTAAAGGAAAATGTGAAATACTAATTCAAATGTACACACACACAAACAAAACACACACACACAAACCAAACGCTGGAAACCACCTCCTGTTAGGGTCTATATTTCTATTGCATTTTATAGCTTTTACATCAAGTTACAATTAAATGCAAAATACTTTGAACAGCTGTTTTTCAGACTTTTATTGCTAATAGCCCCTGTTGACACTGCCCTTGTCTCTTCTACGCCTTTGCTCCATTTCCACTTTCCCAAATTTCTGTGATGGGGTGAAAGAGCACACGGAGAGAGGAGGGGGAAAAAAATCCTTACAAAAGACAAAGAAATACATTCAACCGAACCAGAGCAGATTATTTCTAAAAAAGTACTGCCACTATCACACACACACAGAGCCTTTCATATTGAGGTGAACACTAACAGCTTCAGATTTCAAAACAAATGAAGTTATGTACACAGAGATACCTATACACATACCAACACATGTAACAGAATTATGTATTTCACCAGAGAATGAGAACAAATTTCTAACCAAAAAGACATCGTGTATTTTTACAATTATTCTTTGTTAAATGCAGAACAAAGATGAAGCTCTGGTGACCAAGAAAATATTCTAGACCCAGAACCAGAGCAGCTGGTGACTATAGGTAACCTCACTGAAGTGGTTCAGCTATGGCAGAGCCTCAGGTACAGACTGCTAAGCAGAAACATTTGTTTGGATACAGAAACTTTCTCTCTGGTCCCCAAATAGGCATACTCCACCAATTTAAATGTGCATCTGTCCTGGAAACAAGTTTGTCCTCAGAACGGCATCAATGACATAAACGATGCTCATAGTAAGAGTGGATGACCAGTCTAAAAAATGCTGTTCCTAAACATGCCATCATCAAAGCTTATCACTGATTATTGCTTAGTAATACCTTATCGGTCTTATTTCATCCTTTCTATTACAAGAGCACATATTAAGAGATTTAGCCTGTAAACAGTTGACTCTGAGCTCATTTCACATCAGCAAGGCATAGGAGAAAGATATAAATAATGCATGTAGTGATGCTGTAAAATAGTTTGAGTGCATGCAAAATGAATGACCATATTACATACGTTTTACCAAAAGTTCACTGACATTTGTTCACAACTGGGAGGCTGCTAAGCATAGACATCTGTATAAATATTAACCAAGACTAGGCTTTCAACAGATCATACTAATTAAGATGCTGTAAAATAATTGCAAGACCGAAGGCTGCCCTATGGTTTGCAGACAGGGCGTGTGTAAACTCTGAAGACAATGTACATTATATTTACCATATACTTCACATATTTATAACTAGTACAGACCCAATATTTTTACTGCCTGAAGCCATTAAAATATCTCCTTAAATAAGATATTTTAATTACCTTGATGAGAATAGGTGGTGTATACTTCTGAAAACCCAGTCAGATGTTTTAGCATACTTCTTCATAATAAAGTTATTTTTTTTGTTGAAGGAAGTAAAATGGAAAAAGAAATAAACAGAAGTAATATATATGTTTAAACTGTCTTTCAAGGTTTACAAATGAGATATGTAAAGAAAACTCTACGCTTCAGCCTAGTGTTTTTGTTTTAATCAGCCACACTTTAAGCTTCTATAAAGCTTGTTGAATTGATTTCAAATTTGTTATATCTAGCAGAGTTGGGCATTACTGAAAGGGTATGCTCATGGCAGGTAAGTCTGGGTATGTGCCATTAAATCTCAATGACAGCCTTCTTTTTGGCAGTCTCCACTATGGGTACATGTTAATATTGATCAGCTATGTAGCAAAAGGGCTGCAGCCTTTAACATAAGGCTTTCTGTATATTTCCATACTGAAATCAGGTAATTAAAGAAGTATCTCATGAGATAATATAGATTTAGTAAAGCAAAAAATAATACTTAAATAATTTAAAAACCAAATTGGTTTCCTAGAAACTCTGCCTTTGGCAGATCCCTTTAATTTAGCAAAGTAAAGCAATGAATTTGTATCCCTTTTCACTGAAACCCTTGGTTTTCACTCTACCAGGGAAAAAGATAAATCTCCTCCATTAAGAATTCCTTCCGGGCTTTCCTGGTGGCGCAGTGGCTGAGAGTCCACCTGCCGATGCAGGGGACACGGATTCGTGTCCCGGTCCGGGAGGATCCCACATGCTGCGGAGCGGCTGGGCCCGTGAGCCATGGCCGCTGAGCCTGTGCTCCACAGTGGGAGAGGCCACAGCAGTGAGAGGCCCACGTACCACAAAAAAATAAATAAATAAATAAATAAAATAAAAAGAAATGTAAAGAATATATATTGATTCCTATTGAAAGCAACCATTACATTATTTTATGCTTTGGGAGTAACTTTTTCACAAATTATAATTTTTGGTCCATCTTATATAAGGTATGATAAATGATATCGTGAAATATAGAAATGGCAGTGGATTTTATATTTTAAAGTATAAATGAATTCGATATCATGATGACCAACCACTTATTTGACTAAATATCACTATATCTTGTGATAAGTTCCACAAAAGCAAGAAGCATGTTTGTGTTACTTTCCTACTATATCTCCATCTCTGTCCATAGACGTTGGTCTGCAATAAGTACTATAACAGGTACTCTATAACTGTTGAATGAGTAACTAAATAACGTAATTATAGAAATAGGCTCAGATAATAAGGAAACCAAAACTAATGCATATTCATTACCCAAAAATGACTGTGTCAAAAGAAAATAAATAGTACTTTCATTAAGAGCCTCTCCCATTCTTAAAGGTCATATGAAAAGGTATGGGAGAGGGTAGGAGTACAGTACTAAAAAGAAATTGTTGTTTGCTTGTCATTAGTGCTAAAGATTAAAGCTCTTTCTCCCATTTCTGGCTCACTAAATTTGCACTGTACAACTTCAGATGATGTTGACACTTTCTATATATTTGAGATTTAGGGTTTGGATTTTAGTCTGTGAGTCTGAAAGTTAAAACTTAGAAAACACTGACCTCTCTCTACTTGTTCATGTACCAGTAATAAAAAGAAATTTCCAAAGTTCTCCAAATTTGGTCCTAACATAGAAGAGCGAATTTCAGTTACCACTTCATTAATGACCTGTTTAATTAAGCACTTACTGTATACAGAGTTCAGTTAGACATGCATAATATTCATATAAACGTTATTGATATTCAGTACTTATCTTGGAGGAAATTATACAGAGACAGGATAGGCAAATATTAAAAAGTTAATGAACAAGACAGCACAATATGTATAAATACCATGTAAGTCAATTAAATAGCATTGTACGACTTCAGGGAAGTAAGAGTCACTACAATTGGCACAGTCTTGGATGATTTCATGGAGAAAAAGACTTGTACTTTCAAAAGTGGATACAATTTAGCAAGATGAAAAAGAGATTAGAAAGCATTTCAGGAATGTATTCACAGCATGAGAAAAATCACCAGGTCTGGAATGGGCCTAACATATTTAGAAAGAAATATAGATTAGCCTCACTAAGGAAGACTATTCCTATAGGGGTGGGAGAAGTGATAGGAAAATCAGTTTTGTTCAGTATGTTGAGAGTCTTAAATGACATCCTAGGCTTTTAAGACAATTCTATAAACTGTGGTTGATGATAGGATGAAAAGAGTCATTTTAAGATCGTTTATCTCATGTGCCTTTTAGTATTCAGAATAAATGTGAGGTGGTATGCACTAGAAGCCAGATGTGTTATGAAGCTCTTGGAGTAAACCAAGCATGAGAAAGAGCCACGATTACAGTGGCAGCGCAGGACTGGAAAAGAAAGGATGGATAGGAGTGACATTTCAAAAGAGGAGTCAATGGCACTTTCTGACTGACTGGACTTGAAGGGAGGCTTTAAAGGTCATTTTTAAACTAAAACAACTGCAAGAATGATCAGAGAACTAAAGGAAGTTCGTGTTCCACTTAGAGCGCTGGACCAGATAACCCCCAAGACTTTGTCCAAACTAAATTCCACTTCTTGTGCCTGGACAAATTGTTTCCTTCTCTCTCTCCTCTGCCTGTCCAACTATGTTCATCTGTTAAGATCTATCTAGTTCAAGACTTACCACTCCTTGGGAAACCTTGATGACTACTCCATGCCTTGTATGGGGTCTTTTTCTTTGAGCTCCTGATGCATTCACTTCTCTTCCACTTAAATCAGGTGTTTAATTGCATCCTCCTTCATGTTACAGTAAATCTTCTTTGTATGAATCTTTCCTCCCTTACAGTTTTTACTTTTTCTAGATCACAAAAGCTAGCACTGAATTAAATATTAAGTAGTATGAAGTATAAACCTATAGATTGAAGTATTACATTTAAATAAATGCATCTCTTTTCACTAGGTCACTGAAAATTTTAATATCCAAAGGATACAGGGAAACCTATCAGTACTGCATCTTCAAAAATTTAAATAATGTCTTCTGAAATTCAGAGCTGCAAGTGTTGTTAGATGCTCAAGTATTATTTATTAAAATAAAGCAAGAAGCACTGGAAAAGTGTGCCAAATACCTTCCATTGCTGACTAAACAATCAGAAAGCTTAGTGGAAGAGTTACAATGGAGCTAAACATTTCTTACACTGCACAAGGAGAAACAATTCAATGACGTCTTTGTGCTGCTCAGAAAATCACACAAAGTCATTTTCTGCTTTTTAGTTTGCTCTTTGGCCCTATGTAAAATACTGCCACAGAAATTGCTTTGTGCTCAGCAAAAACCCAGCCTATTAATTCCAGTGACTGGAATCATTGAAGGTCAAAAGGTAAAAACCACCTGCTGTGTCACATTTTCACAATTCAGAGATTTCCTCTGTACTCAGCATTTATGTGTTGGTTCCTTTTTGTGGAACATTTATTTCATTTTCAAAAGCCCTACTCTTGATTAACTTGCACTTGGTAAACAACCATTTATTGAGTGTCATTTGGATTCGGAGCACAACATTAAGGAATTTGGAGAAGAGATGGTATAAAAATAATTACACACAGAAACATCAACTTAAATCCTGAAATAGTAACAAATATATTAACATTGACATTGCATTTTATAAATATATATTTTTAAAACAACAGATACTGCATGGAGAAAAAACAGAAATGATCATCTATAAAACAACATACCATTTTTGATTTAAACAAACCAGAACATTATAAAAATGTCACTGTATGGGCTTTAATCTAAATACAGAAATATAATCAGCACTGAGAAAAGGTCAAAAGGAAAATAAAACTTTAAAAGATTCATGAGACATTTTAAAGGACAGAAGCAGGAAATTCTCTGATAATTTCTTATCTAAATCTAAAATGACAAATTTCATCAAATTTGAGATGTGGATGATAAAAATAAAATCTTTAATGGTAACATTTTAAAAATATTTCATAATGCTTTGTTTGTATTAGAACTTTATTTTTAAGTAACAGAATGACGAATACATTTTTCTAAAATATACAGTCTTACAATAATTAATGGGCAAATGAATGAATATTATCCCTATACTGAGTGGCCCCAGGCTACTGGGCTTTTTTATATGTCAATTTCTAGCATTTTGTTCACTCCTAATACTCCACGTTTAATCTACCATTCACTGTAGCCTATGAAGAACTAAATAGCACCAAGGGAAATCATGTTGTTAAATCAACTACATGAACTTTTAAAACAAATTCAAATTCAACAGGCTCTTTTTGAAAACCTGTGGGAAGTTCTGTGAGTTCTCTATATAATTTATATTTGTTCATTACTGTGTACCTGAGACCTGACACATCACTGGCAATCAATTTAATTTAGAAAAATGATAATAAAGAAATGCATGAATTAATAAATAATTAAAGCTCAAATACTTGCAACATATTTTTTACTTATTCTTTGAAATCATCTTCTATTTATGTCCAGGCTTATGTCTTTGTTTTAAATAGGTGCAACTGTTAAAAGTCTGAATATCAAGTAACTGAGGTGCTAGCTACCATATGCATTTTTTAATATTTCATGTTAAAGTTAAATATATTTTATTTGTAGTTTTTTTAATTGAAAGAAGTATTGTGGGATATCAAAGTTATTTTATTTCAATATCAAATTCCCCTTCTTTGTCTTTATTTGAACTGTAGGTATATATAGCAGATTCAATTTTTAATCAAAAATTTACATGAGGCTCTTTTTGCCTCACTAAATGTTAGGAGCAAGTTGTTAGCTCAAGAGTAGTATTTTAACTCATCAAACATAAATGAGAAATATACAGGCGTTGATTTTATCCAAGTCTGGAAAGACAACACTGTATTTTGAAAGATTAATTAGATTTAAGTCAGAGGTGATCAAGGAACGAAGGAGGACTAGGAAAAATATTTCAGTAGACTGTGAGATCCTTTAATTTGCAAAACATAAAAGGCTAAGATTTCAGAGAAAGGTATTGAGTTTGACATCTTTCCTTTGAAGTGTTTCTATGTCTACCTTGGATGGTAAAATGGACCGTGGCATTTCAAAGCAATTCTCCTTGATGTGAATGGGAGTCCCCAGCATAAGGCAATTGCCCATCTTTATGTACACTAGATGTGTTTCTGAAGAATCAGTCTTGTGGGGAGAGACAGAACATGTATTTTTAAAAGTCCTAGAGAAGCTGACTTTTTTCAAAATAACCTATAATGAACTCATTTAGAAAATGAATACTCACCTCCCCTAATGTGTCCCTTTATATGACAATTTTTACATAAAGCAAACTCTCTCAGGATGTCACTTGAAAGAAAAAAAAAATGTTTTATGGAATCAAGACCTCTAGAAAAAAGTGCATAGCCATCATTAAAAACTGCTCTAGTGATATTTCTTCAAAATGACCAGTTATGCCATTTTTTAACATCACCCAGAGGTTAAGCTTTTAGAGGATTTCCTGAAGAATCATTAAATGTTACCCACTTCATCCAGGATATAAATAGCTTAACATTTCAATTGCTCTTATACACACTTTTATTAACAACTCATAATTCTAATTTTTTCATCGTTGACTCATATCACAACTTGATAAATGAAGAAATTGAATGTATCTGCCCTGGGGTCAAAAATATGAGTAAAACAGGGACTTCCCTAGTGGTCTAGTGGTTAAGACTCCACTCTTCCATTGCAGGGGGCACAGGTTCGATCCCTGGTCAGGGAATATATATATATACATATATATATCAGTAAACACATGAGCACTCTTACTCCCTTATAGGATTGTTAAACCTACTCAGTGACTCTCTACTCCAGATGTGAGCCTTTGAGGAGCAGTTCTCCATTGCTGAAAGGATTGTCAATCTGGCAGGAGCTCAAGGTGCTTTTAGAATTCAACATAATGTAATTATTTTGATACCAAAATGAATTTTAAAAATTGACATATAATTTACATACCAAAAAGTTCACCCTTTTAAACTGCATACTTTAGTGTTTTTTAGTGTATTTGCAAAGTGGTGCAACCATCACCACTATCCGATTCCAGAATATTTCCATCACTCCGAAAAGAAACCCTATACTTACCAGCAGTCACTCCCCATCCCACCTCCCTCAATCCCCTGACAATCACTGATCAACTTTCTGTGTCTACGGATTTGCCTATTCCAGACACCAAAACCAAATTTGAAAGAGAAATATGTCATTGGTTTCCTGGGACAACTGGCACTCTTCTGTCTTTATTTAACTTTTTAAAAAAACAGAAAAAAAAAATCGAGAAGATAAGGAAAACAAAACTTTGCAGATTTTGTCAACTATTTTTCACCATAAGAATTATTTTCTTAGGAAACATAAAAAGAAACTTTCCTTCCTGGGCCCAGTTTCCTGGAATTCATTATTTCAATTATTCGTGCTACCAAAGAAACCTTCTTGAAAGAATTATATTATTTTCTCGTGGGAAGCACATTAAACTAATTATGTTTTATAGTTAAAACAGATAACACTAAATATAGCTTAAACATGAAAAATTTCTTTACTTAGGAACTGAATGAAATAATCCTCTAGGAAACTTAGAAATATTAGATATTTTAGCATAACTGCTTGGCTTTGTGAAAGAGAATCAAATGTAAATTTGTTCTTAGTAATATGGAGAATGGACATTCAAAGTTTCCCAAACCATACTTTACTGTGGTGTTTTAATTTAAATTAAAAGAAATTTACTGTCTTTGTAATAAAATAATAATGTTGTATTAAAATAAAAGCATTCTCAATAGTAAATGGTTTTGCTGACTAGCTTTGTTGATAAACCTATGATTTGAACATCTGGATTCATTCTAGCAGCAGTATTTAGAGTATTAACAATAGGAAGCACGAAAAATAGGAGACCGTTGTCCCATAGTCTTAGTGAGAACAGAAGGGTCCGGTTTAAGATGTTGAGAAGAGAAAGGGGGAAATAAGAGATTTCAATGAGGCCGAACCAACCAAGCTTGGTAACTAACTGGATGTAAAGGATGAGAAAAACTTTAGGATGGTTCCATAATTTCTTGCTTGAGTGACTGGCTATTTAAGATAAAACTTACTAATGTAGGAGATGGGGGGGAGAAGTTAGGAGGCTATGGAAAAATGATAATGAGTTTTGGACATTTTTGCTCTGTAGCTACTGAACTGTCAATCAAGCATTTAGATATATGAGCTTATTGCTCAGAGGAAAGATGGAGGCTAAAGAGATATTTGGAAATGATCAATATAAAAATGGTGGATAGTACAAATTCTGGTTGAAATTACCCAAAATGTTTAAAGAGAAAAGAAAGTAGTTAAGGACAAAACTGATAGGAAGCTAGGAGGAGGGGGTCAAAAGAAGACCTGAAAGTTACTAAGCAAAAGAGTTAGAGAAGAGGAAAACAAAAAGAGTGACAGAGCAAACACCAAAGAACTGAAGTTTTAAAACAGAAGCACTGGTCAACAGAAATAAGTGCAGCCTAAAGCTCCAGAAAGAGGAGGACTGAGAAAATATTGGAATTGCCTATTTGAACATCACTAATACTTTAGAAGACAGGTTTCAGCACCGATGGAGATGTCAAGTAAGCAGTTAGATACTTGAGCCTGAAGTTTGTGAGAAACTTCTGGGCTAGAAATATGCCTTTGTAAGTGATTAGCATGTAGATGGAATATAAAGCCATTGAGATGGTGTAAGATCCACTAAGAAAAGAGTGTAGGTAAAGAGAAGATGCCCTAGAACTGAGCCTTTGGGGCTAGCCAACTGTAAGGGGTGGCAGAGCAAAGGAGGAACCCGCCATGAAAACTGAGAAGAGGAGGTCAGGGGGGTAGGAAAAACATCAAAAGACAGTGGGTCCTCATAGATTTTATTAGCTTGAATCAGGGAGGAGAGAGTGAACCAGTTGTGTCAAACGCTGTTGTCAGATGAGATGGAAAACTGACCACTAGAATTAACACTGTGGATATTACTGATCATGCTAAGGAGAATTGTTTCAGTAGAATGGTAGAGAAAACACCTAAAAGGAGTTCATTTAGTAATGATGACAAAGTCAACAAAGATAAAGGAAGCCTAGGGGATGGTTCCAGATTAAAGGCTACTAACAAGGCATGATAATTAATGCAATGCATGATCCTCGGTTGCACTGAGACAACTGACAAAGTTTGAATGTAGACTGTATATTGGATAACAGTGTTGTACCAAAGTTTAATTTTCTGATTTTGATAACTTTACTGTGGTGTTGAAAGAGAATGTACTTGTTCTTAGGAAATACATACTAAAGAGTTTAGGGTTAAGGGGCACAGCATCCCAACTCATTCTCAAATGACTCAGGAAAAACAAGCCATGAGTGTGTGTATGTGTGTGGATGGATGGATGGATAGATAGATAGTTAGGTAAGAGAATAAAGCAAGCCGGAGCAAAAATGTGAACAAATGGAGAGTTCGGGTATAGGATATATAGGAGTTTCTCATACTATTCATTTTACTTTTATGTATGGTGGAAAGTAGATCAAAATAAAAAGTTTCCAAAAGAAAGAGTGGAGAGGAGGGAACTAAAGACGGAGAACTGGAAAAAGAGAGGAGAGCAACTCTTGTGGATACTTTCACTAAAAAGAATAAGGAAATGGGGTGGTAGCTGGTGGGAGAAGTAGGGTCAAGATAAGGGTTTTTTGCTGTTGTTCTTTTTCAGTATTTTTTAAATTAATTAATTAATTAATTTGCATTTTTGGCTGCCTTGGGTCTTCGTTGCTGCACGCAGGCTTTCTCTAGTTGCGGCGAGCGGGGGCTACTCTTCGTTGCGGTGCACGGGCTTCTCATTGCAGTGGCTTCTCTTGTTGCGGAGCACAGGCTCTAGGCACTTGGGCTTCAGTAGCTGTGGCACACGGGCTCAGTAGCTGTGGCTCACGGGCTCTAGAGTGCAGGATCAGTAGTTGTGGCGCACGGGCTTAGCTGCTCCACGGCATGTGGGATCTTCCCAGACCAGGGCTTGAACCCGTGTCCCCTGCATTGGCAGGCAGATTCCTAAGCACTGTGCCATGAGGGAAGTCCCTGTCGTTGTTTTTCTTGATTGAGAGAATACAGCAGTTTGACATGCTGATGAAAATATTCCAATTCCAAGATTTAAAATGTTGAATAGATGAGTAAGCGGCGGGGGCGGGGGGGGATTGTTGGTGTAATGAATGTCCTTCCAAGGCTGGGAGGGGATGGTATCTGTGTGCAAGAGGGGGAATGACTTTCTATTGGAATAGGGAACATTTATCTACTTAAAACCGAAAATAGAAAAACGAAGTATGTTAATGCAATTGCTGGAAGGGAGAAAACAGAAATGAAAGAATCCTACCCCACCTGTGGCCCTAAGGGACCTGGAAAACCAGCCCTCATTTAGAGAGCTTCAGGCGAAGTAGTGCTTTCAAGGAATAATCAGGTTTCAATTAGAGCAAAAAAAAATGAAGGGAAAGTCCAGACAATATCCTAAAGAAATGGTAGCGCATGTGCTTAAAAGGGCAGAGGCAAGTGTGGGAAATCAAGTCAAATTAGTGGATATATACATAGTACAAGGTTGAGGACCTGAATGATGGCAGAAGACTTGGGGACTTGGTTTCTGGGTGAAGGAGGTAAAGAGGGATGTGAGGCACAATGAGCTGAGTGCTGTTTCCTGCAAAGGTGCAGAGCCTGTTCAAGATGGATATTATGGGTCTAGTGGTTGACTGTTCTTTCCCACAGGTGCCAGTGCCATGAAACCAAGGAGAGAACAGGTGTATAACAGTCTTTCTGGGGCCTGAAGAACCAAATGATGGGAGGGTTCTGTCTCTCTAAAGGCAGGCAGTGGGACCAGTGTGGAAAAAGCCTCTTCATTTGTGGGGACAAATGTATGGCCCCGCATACATAAGTAGTATGGAACGTAAGTAGCTTAGAGGCTGCTTCTTTTTTCCAGCAGTGGAGAGGATCATCTCCACAAATAACATCACCATCCACCCTAAAGCTCAAGCCCAAAACCTAGGCATTATCCTCGATTCCTTTCTCCCTTACTGTACATCTAATCCTCAGGAACTTGTTAACTCTTCCTCCAAACCATACCCTAAATCTGACTGCTTATCCCATTTCCATTACTACTACCCTCATTCAAGCTACTATGATATCTCATCTAAATGACTATAATAATCTCTTAATCAGTCTCGGAGAGTCTACCGTTCCTCAGTATATTTGTACCCAGCAGCCAGCATGTTCTTTCTAAAATGTAAATAGGGGCTTCCCTGGTGGCGCAGTGGTTGAGAGTCCGCCTGCCAATGCAGGGAACAAGGGTTCGTGCCCCGGTCCGGGAAGATCCCACATGCCGTGGAGCGGCTAGGCCCGTGAGCCATGGCCACTGAGCCTGCGCATCCGGAGCCTGTGCTCCGCAACGGGAGAGGCCACGACAGTGAGAGGCCCGCGTACTGCAAAATAAAATAAATAAAATAAAATAAAATGTAAATAGGGCTCCCCTGGTGTCACAGTGGTTAAGAATCCACCTGCCAATGCAGGGGACACGGGTTTGAGCCCTGGTCTGGGAAGATCCCACATGCCACGGAGCAACCAAGCCCGTGCACCACTACTATTGAACCCACACACCTAGAGCCCATGCTCTGCAACAAGAGAAGCCACCGCAATGAGAAGCCCACGCACCGCAATGAAGAGTAGCCCCTCTCGCCACAGCTAGAGAAAGCCTGTGTGCAGCAACAAAGACCCAACACAGCCAAAAATAAATAAATAAAATGTAAATAATGTTAGGCTATGTTGTAAAATCCTTTCATGACATTTCCTTACTAAAACTGAAACTCCTTCCCTGACTTACTAAATCTTACGTTGTCCAATTCCTGCCTCTTTCTCCAACTTCATCTTCTAAATCTTTATATTCTATATCTTTGCCCAATATGTTCAAACAAGCCACACTCACTTCTACCTTAGGACTTTTAGGACTTTTTGCATTAGCGCCTCCTCCTACTTGAATATTCTCTCTTCAGATTGTCCCATATCAGGTTCTTTCTTGTTATTTGGGTATTTTAAATAACAATAATAATAAAAACCTCCTCAGTTTATATAATACTTCCTTAGTAAAATCTTCACTGACTACCCAATCTTTTTTTTTTTTTTTTTTTTTTAGGCCACACTATGTGGCATATGGGAGCTTAGTTCCCTGACCAAGGATCAAACCCAAGCCCCCTGCATTGGGAGCATGCAGTCTTAACCACTGGACCGCCAGGGAAGTCCTGACTACCCAATCTTAATAGCCAGTCTCTCTCTTGCTATCACAGTACCTTATTTTAGTTCTTAGCAGAGTAATTAACACTAAGAGACATAACTAATACTGACATATAATAATGCATATATATGTATTATGTATATTCATATGTACACACAACCTTTTGTGTGTGTGTGTGTGTGTATGTATTCGTTTAAAATATCTCTCTCTTACCAACTAAAATGTAAGCTCCATGATGATAGGGACTTTGTCTTGTTCACTGCAGTATGCTTAGGGACTACAACAGTGCATGGCACATAGTAGGATACCAGTAAATATTTTATAAAGATAAGAACAAATGAAAGAATTAGTTCTAGGAACTGTATTAGGGCTGAGGAATGCAAAGAGAAAACCACCAACAAACAAAAAAGCACAGTCCTTTCCCTCAAAAAGTCAGTCTAATGAGAAAGATCCATAAACAGATCTTTACAATACAATGTAGTGAGGGGAACAAAAGTGATAGGAGGAAAATATTCTGAGGCGAGTGGGAAGGGAATATGGTCTCTAGGTAAAAGGACTTATCTTTAAAAAGGACAAAAGTCAGAGATAAAGAGATAGGGATGGATGCAGCTATAGGTATGATTCTATAGGCTTAATTGTTTTTTCTGAAGTATGAAGCAATGTCACCTGGGGAGAAGAGTGGAG
Organism: Delphinapterus leucas; assembly: GCF_059928025.1. Classification (NCBI taxonomy): domain Eukaryota; kingdom Metazoa; phylum Chordata; class Mammalia; order Artiodactyla; family Monodontidae; genus Delphinapterus; species Delphinapterus leucas. The sequence goes on from NC_143149.1 coordinate 15,296,641, forward strand.
AGAGAGGGAGGATTTTTAGGTCTTGAGAGAGAATCATGAGAGTCTGGATAAAGCCACTGAGGGAAATATAAAAGGCTACAGAACATGGAATAATTACAGAACAGAACTGAGGGTCCACCCAAAGTTGGAGTCAACAAATATATAGAGGCCCTGGATTTATTTAAACAGTCTTTTCAAAACACACTGATAAAGTCAGTCTCTTTAAAATAGCATAGTGGTTACCAGAGGGAAGGGGGTGGGGAGGGCAAACTGGATAAAGGGGATCATCTTTATGGTGACTGATGAAACCTATATTTTTGGTAGAGAGCACACTGTAGTGTATACAGAAGTAGAAATATAATGTTGTACACATGAAACTTATATAATGTTATAAACCAATCTTACCGCAATATAAAATAATTTTTTTTTAAATTGGTCCCTCTTGAAAGTAAAACTGGCCAGCTCTGGAAACCACAGCACTGTCTTGTATTATGGGGATTAACCCAGAGTACTCTAAGAATGTAGCCTCAGATTACAGTGTGACATTTGGTGAGTTCACTATCTTTCTTCAGTTTAAGAATCAAGGAAGGGTGCAGCCAAGATGGCGGCATGGGAAGACGCGGAGTTAGCGTCTCCCCACAACTTGGGCACCTGCCAGACACTGGTGGGGGATTCTGACGCCCAAGGAGACAGGAGGAACCCCAAAGTGAACCGGTAGGACATAGGGGGAGGAGCGTGGAGGAGAAGTGGAGGCCAGACAGGATTGGCGCCCCTGAGGCCAGGGAGATCCGGAGACGCAAGCGGGAGTTACTCTCTGAGAACAGCAGGAAAGGAGCGGAGGGTAATCGCCAGGCCCACTCAGGCGGGGGAGCCTGCGGAGCTCCCAAGCTGTTAACCCCCCTCCAAAGCCCCATCCAGGCCGCATGGGTCCTGGGGCCATAGGAGGGAGGCTGGGGAGATCAGGAGAGACAGGCGGGAGGGGCCCTCCCAGACCGGAGGAGCAGGAGAGGAGAGGAGATAATTTGCCCCGTCCACTCAAGCCCAGGAAGCCTGCTGGGCTCCCAGGTGAGGTCCCCTGCTCTCTGAGCCATGGATGGGGGGCACGTCTGGGCCACTTCTGTTCCTTGAGCCTAAGTCTTGCCTCCCACAGTCCCCAGGGCCTTTTCCAGCCCTGTGGGTCCTAGGCATAGGCCCCGCCCACCACCCAAACCTCGTATTTGTTTAGGCCACGCCCTCCACAGCCAAGGCCTTTTCCCCCCTACCTCCTGGTGGTTGACTCATCTCTATCTTTATTTTTATATTCTTCTAACATATCTGTTAGTTTCCTAGTCTAATTTTATTTTTTACTTTGTTATTGTTCTTTTTTTTTTTTTTTTTGCCACCTCACACAGCTTGCGGGATCTTGGTTCATGAGCCGGAGATCCGGCTGAAGCTCCTGTGGTGGGAGCTCTGAGTCTGAACCACTGGACTAACAGAGAACCTCAGACCCCAGGGAATATTCATTGGAGGGAGGTCTCATAGAGTTCCTCATCTCAGCTCTACCCAATAGCCTACAAACCCCAGTGTTGGAAGCCTCAGGCCAAATAACCAGTAAGACAGGAACACAATCCCACTCATAAAAAAAAAATAAAACTGAAACGGCAAAAAAAATATGTCACAGATGAAGGACCAAGGTAAAAATGTACAAAACCAAATAAATGAAAAGGAAATAGACAATCTACCTGAAAATGAATTCAGAGTAATGATAGTAAAGATGACCCAGCATCTCAGAAATAGAATGGAGGCACGGGTTGAGAAAATACAACAAATGTTTAACAAAGATCTAGAAGAACCAAAGAACAAACAAACAGAGATGAACAACACAATAATTGAAATGAAAAATACACTAGAATCAATAACAGAATAACTGAGGCAGAAGAACAAATAAGTTAGCTGGAAGAAATAATGGTGAAAATAACTGCCAAGGAGCAGAATAAAGAAAAAAGAATGAAAAGAATTGAAGACAATCTCAGAGACCTCTGGGACAACACTAAACACACCAACATTTGAATTATAGGGGTCCCAGAATGAGAAGAGAAAAAGAAAGGGTCTGAGAAAATATTTGAAGAGATTATAGTTGAAAACTTACCTAATATGGGAAAGGAAATAGTCACCCAAGTCCAGGGAACAACAGACAGTCCCATACAGGACAAGCCCTAGGAAAAACACAGCAAGACACATACTAATCAACCTAACAAAAATTAAATACAAAGAAAAAATATTAAAAGCAGAAAGGGAAAAACAAAAAATAACACATAAAGGAATCCCCATAAGGTTATCCGCTGATTTTTCAGTGGAAACTCTGCAGGCCAGGAGGGGGTGGCAGGATACATTTAATGTGATGAAAGAGAAAAACCTACAAGATTACTCTACCCAGCAAGGATCTCATTCAGATTCGATCGAGAAGTCAAAAGATTTTAACACAAGCAAAAGCTAAGACAATTCAGCACCACCAAACCAGTTTTACAACAAATACTAAAGAAACTTCCCTAGGCAGGAAACACAAGAGAAGAAAAAGACCCAAAAAACAAAAACAAAACAATTAAGAAAATGGTAATAGGAATATACATATCGATAATAACCTTGAATGTAAATGGATTAAATGCCCCAGCCAAAACACACAGGCTGGCTGAATGGATACAAAAACAAGACTCATAGATATGTTGTCTACAAGAGACCCACTTCTGACCTAGGGACACACACAGACTGAAAGGGATGGGATGGAAAAAGATATTCCATGCAACTGGACATGAAAAGAAAGCTGGAGTAGCAATACTCGTATCGGATAAAATAGAATTTAAAATAAAGAGTGTTACAAGAGATAAGGAGGGACACTACATGATGATCAAAGGATCAATCCAAGAAGAAGAGGTAACAATTGCAAATATTTATGCACCCAACATAAGAGCACCTCAATACATAAGGCAAATGCTAACAACCATGAAAGGAGAAATCGACAGTAACACAGTAATAGTAGGGGATTATAACACCCCACTTACACCAATGGACAGATCATCCAAACAGAAAATAAATAAGGAAACACAAGCTTTAAATGACACAACAGACCAGACAGATTTAATTGACATTTATAGAACATTCCACCCAAAAGTGGCATTATACACTTTCTTCTCAAGTGCACATGGAACATTCTCCAGGACAGATCACATCATGGGTCACAAATCAAGTCTTGGAAAATTTAAGAAAACTGAAATCGTATCAAGCATCTTTTCTGACCACAACGCTATGGGACTGGAAACCAATTACAGGAAAAAAACTGTAAAAAACACGAATACATGGAGGCTAAACAGTGCACTGCTAAATAACTAAGAGAGCACTGAAGAAATCAAAAAATACCTAGAAAAAAATGACAAGGAAAACACGATGACCCAAAACCTATGAGACACAGCAAAAGCAGTTCTAAGAGGGAAGTTTATAGCAATTCAATCTCACCTCAAGAAACAAGAAAAATCTCAAATAAACAATCTAACCCTACACTTAAAATAACTAGAGAAAGAAGAACAAAGAAAACCCAAAGCCAGTAGAAGGAAAGAAATCATAAAGATTAGAGCAGAAATAAATGAAATAGAAACAAAGAAAACAATAGCAAAGATCAATAAACTAAAAGCTGGTTCTTTGAGAAGATAAACAAAATTAATAAACCCTTAGCCAGACTCATCAAGAAAAAAGGGGAGAGGATGCAAATCAATAAAATTAGAAATGGAAAAGGAGAAATCACAACTGACCCCAAAGAAATACAAAGGATTATAAGAGACTACTACAAACAGCTATATGCCAATAAAATGGACAACCACAAAGAAATGGACAAATTCTTGGAAAGGTACAATTTTCCAAGACTGAACCAGGAAGAATTAGAAAATATAAACAGACCTATCACAAATAATGAAATTGAAACCGTAATTAAAAATCTTCCAACAAACAAAAGTCCAGGACCAGATGGCTTCACTGGCGAATTCTATCAAACATTTAGAAAACAGCTAACACCGATCCTTCTCAAACTCTTCCAAAAAATTGTGGAGGGCAAAACACTCCCAAATTCATTCTACGATGCCACCATCACCCTGATACCAAAACCAGAGAAAAATATCACAAAAAAAGAAAATTACACCACTGATGAACATAGATGCAAAAATCCTGAACAAAACACTAACAAACAGAATCCAACAGCACATTACAAGGATCATACACCAAGATCAAGTGGGATTTATCCCAGGGATGCAAGGATTCTTCAATATATGCAAATCAATCAATGTGATACACCACATTAACAAACTAAGGAATAAAAACCATATGATCATCTCAGTAGAGGCAGAAAAAGCTTTTGACAAAATTCAACACCCATTTATGATAAAAACTCTCCAGAAAATGGGCACAGAGTGAACCTACCTCAACATAATACAGACCATATATGACAAACCCACAGCAAGCAACACACTCAGTGGTGAAAGCAAAGCATTTCACTAAGATCAGGAACAAGACAAGGATGTCCATTCTCGCCATGCTTATTCAACATAGTTTTGGAAGTCCTAGCCCCAGCAGTCAGAGAAAAAAAAAGAAATAAAAGGAATCCAAATCGGAAAAGAAGAAGTAAAGCTGTCACTGTTTGCAGATGACAAGACATGATACATAAAAAATCCTAAAGATGCCACCAGAATACTACTAGAACTAAACAATGAATTTGGTAAGGTTGCAGGATACAAAATTAATGCACAGAAATCTCTGGAATTCCTATACACCAACAACGAAAAATCAGAATGAGAAATTAAGGAAATACTCCCATTTTCCATTGCAACAAAAAGAAAAAAATACCTAGGAATAAACCTACCTAAGGAGACAAAAGACTTGTGCTCAGAAAACTATAAAACACTGATGAAAGAAATCAAAGATGACATAAACAGATGGAGAAATACACCATGTTCTTAGATTGGAAGAACCAATATTGTGAAAGTGACTATACTACCCAAAGCAATCTACAGATTCAATGAAATCCGTATCACACTACCACTGGCATTTTTCACAGAATTAGAACAAAAAATTTTACAATTCGTATGGAAACATGAAAAACCCCAAATAGCCAAAGCAATCTTGAGAAAGAAAAATGGATTTGGAGGAATCAGGCTCCCCGAATTCAAACTATAGCTCAAAGCTACAGTAATCAAGACAGTATGGTACTGGCACAAAAACAGAAATACAGATCAATGTACAGGAAAGAATGCCCAGAGATAAACCCACACACATATGGGCACCTAATTTACGATAAAGGAGGCAAGAACGTACACTGGAGAAAAGACAACCTCTTCAATAAGTGGTGCTGGGAAAACTGGACAACTACATGTAAAAGAATGAAATGAGAACACTACCTAACACCATACACAAAAATAAACTCCAAATGGATTAAAGACTTAAATGTAAGACCAGACACTATAAAACTCTTAGAGGAAAACATAGGGAAAACACTTTGGTTTTTTTTTTTACTATAAACATTTTAATCAAAATAATACATGCAGAAAACTACATAACTTTAAGTATACAGCTGGATGATTATCAGAGTGACACACATGTAATCACCACACAAGTCTAAAACCAGAATGTTTCCAGTATCCCTCCAGCTCTACCCTTTTCCATCACATCCCGTTTTTAATCTCTACTTTTTCCTCTCTAAAAGAAATAGCTAGGAAAAACATTCTTTGACATAAACCACAGCAAGATCTTTTTGACCCAACTCCTAAGTAACAGAAATAAAAACAAAAAATAAACAAATGGGACTTAATTAAACTTAAAAGCTTTTGCATGGCAAAGGAAACCATAAACAGGACAAAAAGACAACCCTCAGAATGGAAGAAAATATTTGCAAATGAAACAACAAAGGATTAATCTACAAAATATACAAACAACTCATGGAGCTCAATATCAAAAAAACAAACAATCCAGTTAAAAAATGGGAAGAAGACCTAAACAGACATTTCACCAAGGAAGACATACAGATGGCCAAGAAGCACATGAAAAGATGCTCAACATAACTAATTATTAGAGAAATGCATATCAAAACTACAATGAGGTATCACCTCACGCTGGTCAGAATGGCCAGTATCAAAAAATCTAGAATCAATAAATGCTAGAAAGGGTGTGGTGAAAAGGGAACCCTCCTGCAATGTTGGTGGGAATGTAAACTGATACAACCATTATGGAAAACAATACGGAGGTTCCTTAAAAAGCTAAAAATAGAACTACCATATGACCCAGCAATCCCACTACTGGGCATATACCCTGAGAAAAACATAATTCAAAAAGAGACATGTACCACAATGTTCACTGCAGCACTATTTACAATAGCCAGGACATGGAAGCAACCTAAATATCCACCGACAGATGAATGGATAAAGAAGATGTGGCACATATATACAATGGAATATTACTAAGCCATAAAAAGAAATGAAATTGAGTTATTTGTAGTGAGGTGGATGGACCTAGAGTCTGTCATACAGAGTGAAGTAAGTCAGAAAGAGAAAAACAAATACCGTATGCTAATGCATATATATGGAATCTAAAAAAAAATAAAAATAAAATAAAAATGGTACTGATGAACCTAGTTGCAGGGCAGGAATAAAGAGGTAGACATAGAGAATGGACTTGAGGACATGGCGTGGGAGGGGCAAGCTGGGGCAAAGTGAGAGTAGCAACGACATATATACACCTATCAAATGTAAAACTGTTGGCTGGTGGCAAGCAGCAGCACAGGGAGATCAGCTCGGTGCTTTGCAATGACCTAGAGGGGTGGGATAAGGAAGATGGGAGGGAGGCTCAAGAGGGAGGGGATATGGGGACATGTGTATGCATACGGCTGATTCTCTTTGTTGTGCAGCAGAAACTAACACAGTATTGTGAAGCAATTATACTCCAATACAGATCTATTAAAAAAAGAAAGAATCAAGGAAAAAACTTGTTTTACTATTTGGCATTATATGTAACTCATTTGACAATATGGTTTAAGACATTCAACAACTCCAAATCTTAAATTAATAATTTTTAACTTTGATTGAAAAAAGAAAAGTTAAAATACTCTTATATGATTTTTTGGAACATTATTTTACAGAACAAATTTGTATCTGAACCAGCGCAAGTATTTCTATTCTTTTCTCGCCAAGATTCTTTACATTGCTGTAGCTTTATTTTATTCTTTCCTAACAAAATAAAGCACTTCTCAGAAAATATTTAGATAAAATATCATACACTTGGAAAAAGAAACTCTAGAATGCAGATTAAAAACTATGCCATATTAGGCATAAGAAGTGGTAGAGAGAGTACACTTTACAATGCTGCAATTTTATATTGCAAAGAATGTCCGCAGGATAGAATGCAGATAGGATTCGTGGAGACATTTTCTTCAATTTATGGAAAAAATGTCATTTTATTCAGTAAGATTTAATCAGGCTACTTGAGAAAGAGATCTAAGTTTAGAGCTGATCTTAACTTTTTTCCCATATACTTTGAATGTAAAATTGCTTAGGAAATTTTACATTGAATCTACATAGTAAAGATATCCTATTTTTTATATTCCTTTAAAAAATGAAATAAATATTATTCTAATAAAATGATATTTGAAATGCAAATAAAACTTCAGAGAGGGAAAATATTATTCCCGTGAAACAAAAAAACTGACATTGAAAAGTACCTGCTTGAAGTATAAGTTGTATTACATTTGAGTGAAAAAATAATGAAAATACTACTCAAACAATTAAGAAATGGTGTATATATGGGTTCTATGTTTGTTAATATGTTTTATTCTCAATACATTATATTCTGTTATATGATAATTCTATAATATTCTATATTTAAATTTTAAGGGCTAGACTTTAGTATACTACTTTATCATTTGTTAATTTCAGTTCCCTTTTATAAAGAGAGTCACTCTCTACCACTAAAAATATACGGATATTTCGATAGTTAATTTAATCTAAGACAGCACTTGTAACAAAAAGGGAGAACTGCTGTTGTGAGTTTATTATATATAGAATGATATAATGGTATCATTTTAATTGAAGGTAGAGTGTTTAAAGTTAAAGCTACTTTGGGACTTCCCTGGCAGTCCAGTGGTTAAGACTCCACACTTCCAATGCAGGGGGCATGGGTTCGATCCCTTGTCAGGGAAATAAAATCCCACATGCTGTGCGGCATGGCCAATAAATAAATAATAAAGTCAAAGCTATCTTATAAACCATAGAGCAACCACTTTAAAAATATAGAGGCATAGCTAATAAGCTAAAAGTGGACATAAAACACTAAAAGACAATCAAAACTAAAGCAGAAAATAAAGGGAAAGGGAACAATGAGAGTATGGCACACATAGAAAATAAATAGCAAGATGGTAGACTTACACTCAACCATATAAATAATTAAAATAAATGTAAATGACCTAATATTTCAACTGAAAGTAAGAACCTGACTTCAACTTTCCAGTGCAGCATGTAAGAGCCTGAAAGTCATCACTCTTCCTCAACAAGTAAAAAGCCGAAAAAAAACTGAAAATCAACAACTCTTCTTAGATCTATCAGGGAATTGAAATCACAGGGCAAACTGCTGCCCTCAAAATTGGAGAGACAGCCCAGTAGATACAGAGAATTACCAAAGCAGAAACTGCCACAGGAACCAGTACTGGGACAGGAAAACCTAAACTCTAAGTTACAAATTGCTGGAGGCTCAGTTTGGATAAGGCTGCGAGTTAGACTCCAAGCAGGCCTGGTATTAGGGGTACCTCTCTACTTTTGTATTTTGCCTCCATGAGCCCTATCAGGTTCTCATAGTTAAGACTGGAGGACAGAACCCTTGTGCTTTTGGCAGGATGAGGGGGAAAATAGCCATTCTGAAATATGCCCGGAGCATTCTGTTCTTAACAAGGCCTTCCCTCAAGAGAAACTTACCAGACCTAATCTATTGGGGTTTTATCAAGCTTAACCAACCTGGGGAAAGGAAAACACCCAACTTCAGCCCCTTTTAGACTTCTGTCCTACCAATGGAAGGGGCACCAAGAAGCACTTGTGAAGGTCACAGCCCAGGGACATAGGTTCACCAAAAGACTTAAACACAATCATAAGACTACACGATGCTTCTCCCCACACCTTACCATCCTGTCACTAATGGTCTATTTACTGCAATTTCTTTTAGCCAGTACATTGTGTCTGGCTTTCAACAAAAAATTACAATGCATACTAACAGGCAAAAACACAGTTTGAAGAGACAGAGAAAGCATCAGAACCAGACTCAGATATGGCAAAGATGTTGGAAAGTGAGAGACTGTCATATAAAAAACAAATCCCAACTACATGCTGTCTACAATAAATTTATTTCAATATAATGATATAGGCAGGTTAAAAAGAAAGGATAGGAAAAGATATACCATGCAGACACTAATCAAATGACTAAATTAACATCAGACAGTGTAGACTTCAAGACAAAGACTATTACCACAGGTGAAGAGGAACATTTCATAATAATAAATAATAAATCAAGAAGATATAACAACCCTTGGGAATTCCCTGGTGGTCCAGTGGTTAGGACGCCACACTTCCACTGCAGGGGGCACGGGTTCGATCCCTGGTCAGGGAACTAAGGTCCCACAAGCATCATGGAGCAGCCCAAAAAAAAAAAAACGCCTTCATTAAAAATAAATAAATGGTTGCTTAAAAAAAAAAGATATAACAATCCTAAATGTATATATATCTATAAACAATCTCAAAATACATGAATGAGACAGATGGAATTGAAAGGAAAAATAAACAGAAATCCATAATTATGGTTGGGTATTTTAACACTCCTCTCTCAGCAACTGATAGAAGTAGTGAGAAAATCAGTAAGAATAAAGAAGATACGAGCAACTCTATCAATCAATACAACCTAACTGATATTTACAGAATATGGCACACAGCAAAAGCTTATTACACATTTTCAAGGGCAAGTGAAATAGTCACAAAGACAGATCATATGCTGGTCCATGAATAAGGCTTGAGTAGTTTAAAATCATTGAAATCATGACAGTACTCGTGATTCTCTTACCACAAATGAATTAAATTAGAAATTAACACTAAAAAAATCTGGAAAACCCCCAAATATCTGGAAACTCAGCACTATAATTAAAATTACCAAGTCAAAGAAGATGAGGAAACAAAGGGAAATAAAAAATATTTTGAATATGATAGTAAAAACTTAACATACCAAAATTTGTGGGATGCAGGGAAAGGAATGCTATGCTTAGAGGGAAATTTCATCTCTATGTGGTTCTATTAGACCTTGTGAACCCAAATAATCATAATATATTAAAACAGTACTTACCATTAATGAGAGAACATTTAAACCTACTTTACGTGGAAGTGGCAGGGGGTAAGGGATAGTTGGGAAAGCACAGAGTAGTATTAATAAAACCAATGCAGAGGAGTTGCTATTTGGACTGGACATTGAAAAACAAGGCTAGGTGAGGGATTTCTGGAGAGGGAGAAGCATGAAGAAAGGCAGGAGGATGCTAGTACCTGAGATGTTGATAGCATCATATTTCAGTTTGCCTGAAGCATAAGATTTATAAGGACAAGAACTGGAGGAGAGAACATACAGTTAGTTGTATGTGTATCAGATGGTGAAGAGCCTTGTATGCTCTATGCTTTCATATAAGTAAATGTGCAAGTCAGAATTCCTTCTGCTAACACTTCCAACAATATCCTCTTTTTGCCTCTCTGATGGAAAAATGACAGAGACTAATGCAATAATCAGCCCAATATAAAACTATTGCAAAAGAGAAGGAAGTTTGGTGAATACCAAAATTAACAGAGACCTTTCTATATGTACCAGTTGTGGTAGCTTATTCGCCCAAAGGAAGAATCACTGCAGCTACATGGTAGGTCCACTGAAGTTAGCCCCAATTACACATCTTCATAAAACCCAGCTGGCATGCAAAGTGCGAGAAAGTAGCCCAACTAAAATACACTACTGAGAAGTTTTGAATTTACAAACAAAAGATTGTTGTAAAACAAACAACAACAAAAACAGCAATGTGTTGTCGCTTTGAGGAATGGTTTTGTACCAGAAAATGTAAAGCAATTAAATCAAATCAGTGTTGATGAATATTGGTCCAGTGGGTCAAGGTCTCTCAATGAAAATGAACACTAGAGAGCCTCCGTATTACTTACTTACTGGTAACATTAAAACACTATATAAAACGCTTCCATTTAAGCTGAATTTAACATTGTCAGAAATCATAAAGCAGTTTTATTTTTCCTAATTTACAATTAAGTTATAATAGCAGCAAGTGGTATTCGGAGCTGTTAAACTTACTCAGTTGCAGAGCCAGAGGATCTGATGAGGTATACAATTTTTCCCTCAAGGCTAAAAATGTAATTATGAAAACATCCTGAACTGAAAAACAGTATTGTCAGCTGTTTCCAGGAAAGATAAAAGATCATTTAAAGGTAAAGAGATTATGGATAAAAGAGATACAAAATTAAGTGGAAACCACCAGTGTAAAGGGAGCAAATTACAAACAAGAACTAAACATTAAAACATTTTATTATAAAGATAGAATAGGGCTTTCATTTTTCTAAAAGAACAGCACTGAATTATTTCATTCATATCTCCCATTAGTTCATTAAGATGTTTAAAAATGAGTAGAAACCAGATGATTATTCATCTTTCAATTGTGCCAAAGAACGGGCCTCAGTTTCTCAAAATGACACTATCCGACACTCAATAACCAAGGGACTCCTGTTCATAAGTTCATATAAACTGCAAATCGTTTTTTCATTTCTTACCCCAAAACCTATCTTACTCTAAATTCTGTCTGCAAAATAAAGATATTAATAACTGCCTTCACAGGACCACCAGGAAGATCAGGATCAAATACGAGCAAATGAATAATATATGTGAAAGAACTTTGTACAATGCAGAGCCCAACACAGAAGATATTATTACAAAGTACCTTATATTTGTAAAGCCCTTCTCAAAGCATTCCCCACTTGACTCAATTCACTATCATTAACTCAGACCTATCGCATATCAGGCACTCTACTAGATTCCAGAGACTTAAGACACAAAATCCCCGCCCTCAGGGAGCTCACGGTACAGACTCTAGAGGAAAAGGCAAACATATCATCAGATAATCCTGTCTGCACCTGAGAAAAATGCTGTGGAAGCATAGAGAGGCATTTGTTACAAAGGAATCGGCATTTAAGGTAGAGAAATGAGGAGAAAACAATTTTCAAGACTCTGGACTTCTGCAACTTGAAATGATCTCATTTGACCTTGTTATCAAATCCTCTGATGGTAAAGAGGAGAGGTATATTTTAATTTTTACACGAGAAAAGTGAAACTTAGAAAAGACAACTTCATTCTGGTTAAATGATTTGACCTTCAGCTCAAAGTTTCAACAATACCTCAGCAGCAGAACTGGTCTTCAAACTCAAGAAGTGCTCACCATCATGCCATATAGTTTACTTGGCATTTGCAGTAATGGGAATGGAGTATGGGGTCTTACTGGAAATTAAACTTTTCATAGACATGTGTTTTGAAAAAAATAAATCATGATTCTCAGAAAATCAGGTACTGCCACTGTACATTTAGAATCGAATCAAAACCCATGAAACAAATTAAGTCAGTATGTATGTACATGGTTTACAGTCATGGACAGTCCAGTCTCAAACCCAATAGTGGTCTCAAACTCAATTTGTATGCCACAGGAATGTCAAAGAAACGGTATTTACATAAACCGTTAGCTTGCCCACACTACCCCATGGTGAGTGGAAAAGTCCATGCATGCTGGGTGGCCCATGTGAGTTTAAAAAAAAGAAGGAATTTTTATTGCTCTCTCCAACCATAAAACACACACACACACACACACACACACACACACACAATGCAGCAGTAGCAACAGCCCTCACAGTGAGAGATTCCAGCAACTGTTGCTCTGCTCCTCAAGGATTTTCTTGAGTATTTTTGAAGGATCTTCCAGAGCTGATTTAGCAATACTCCTCTGTCAGTAAACAGAGGTCAAGGAACTCCTCCACATCGTGGGAGTTTGATGAAAGTAAGTGTACCACTTGTGGAGGAGAACAGAGATGGGAGCACGATGCCCATCTAAAACAAACTAAATTCCAGAAAGCGATCTTAGTGACCAACAGTAAATACTTTAAAGAAACTGTGTTCATTTACAAGATCAAATATTGGATAGCCATTAAAAATCATGTTCCAATTAATACTGTATGAGTCAATGCTCATGATATAATAATAAATTTTAAAAAGCAGGCTACAAAGTTTATGGTAACTTACTTAAATATACATGTATTAAGCATTTATATATAATATGTTATTTCATATATTTTACATTTATATAACATGTAATTATAGATCATAAATGTAAATATTAAACATTTAAATTGGTATTAAATATATATGCAGGGAAAATAGATTCACAAGAAATACAATAATGTTAACCATCAGTTTTTAAATGTTTCACCATTTAGTACAATGAATATTTCTGTTATATTAATAATAAATATTTGGATAGAAAGAATAATTTCCTGGTTAAAGATGAGAGGTTGGAAATATGTACTAACCTCTGCTTCCTCTTCAGTGTGCACAAAAACAATGTAAAGGGGTTTGTTTTGTTTTGTTTTGTTTAAGGCATAAACCCATACGGGCAAAAATATCAAGAGAAGACAGTACAGCAAAATATTGGAAGGAGAAAGCAAATGAATGAGTCGTAACAGAATAAGAGAACTGTAAAAGCTCAAATCAAGGCTGGTGACGAGGAGAGCAAGGAAGCAACATGATTTATAGCAGAAAACCTACAAAGCCCCAGAAAATGGTGGTAACAGAATGAAAAGCTGCTTAAGGACCAGGTAGAAATTCCCCTAGGACGATCCTCACCCCCTCACCAGCCAGCCAGCCAGGCAACCAACTGTTCTCCATGCTGGGAGAAGACTGGAGTGTGTTTTCTGGCACAGGGAAAACAGAATCTCTTCAATGGGAGACACCAAGAAGAGGTGGGCAACATCTTAGAAAAAAGAGAAGTAAAAGTTTACAAACTGAATATTAAGAGTACTCAGCCTTTCCCCTTTGGCTCCTAAAATACTGGCAGCAGACTTACATCTTCCATGCAGGAAATAGGGGGGTTATTTCTGGGAATTTGAAAAAACCAAGAAAAAGAACATAAAAATATCAGCACTAGGGGATCTCCAGAGAAACAGCCTAGTCTATTTTAAACTAGAGTAAAGCCCAAGTTGATGTGAAGCTTGTGCCAATAATTTCTAATCAATCTTTTAGGGCTCCACTCTTCAATAAAGGCAGATAGCCAAAGATCACCACACTTTTGCAGGATTAAGCATGAGCAAATAATGGAAACATTCTGAAATATAACTAGATTCCTGAAACAGAGTATGTAGAATATAACAGAAGACCCAAATTAAGCCTTGTAGAAATTACCTAGGCAAGGCGGTCAGTGGAATTGACAACTCTGGCAATAATGCTGCTAAGTATAGAATGAATATAGAAACTGCTTGACAAAACACCATAAGGCAACTATACTTCAATAAAAATTCATTAAAAAGAAAACTGCTTGAGGTTCAAGAATAAGGAGAAAGGAGGTTTCCAAAAAGACGAGGTGAGGCAAGAACAAGGCCTGTTATAAGGTTATGGTACAAGGATGGTTTATCAGCTAGGAATTGGTTCAGTGGAACTAACGGAAAGCACAGTGAAAAGGGGCTTGAGTAACAGTTTTATTTTCTCATATAACAGGCTAGTTCAAATGCATCATGATGTTTCCAAGAACCCACATTTTTCTCTCTTCCTGTTGAGTTAGAGTTATCATGTGCCTTATGTCCTCATGATTTTTTACCTCATTGTTGAAAGATGGCTGTTTACCTTCAAGCTATGGATAGCTTGAAGTAAGGGCAAAGGGAAAAAAAGCACATCTCAGTGAAAGAAGAGCTCACCTAGAAATCCTGCTCGGTGACTTCTGCTCCTATGTTATTGGTCAGAACTGTGTCACATGGTCACTTATAGCTGCAAAGGATATGTAGGGGTTTTTTTGTTTGTTTGTTTACCTTACCTTACCTTAATATTTTTCATTACCACTCTGAAAAATATCAAGTTATGGTCATAAGGAAGAAGGAGAGAATACATGTTGGTGAGGGAACCAGAAGCATATAGCACAGATGATTTTTTTTTTAAGTTGAAATGTTTCAATAATAGGCTTAAAATTCAATTCCAGTTGGCAATAAATTAAATGTACACAATGAAAGAGAGCCATAATTTAATCATCATTCAGGGTTGTTTTGTGCTTGTGTGGCAATGACCCCTAAGGAAGGGACCCAAACAAAGGAAATATCGAGGAAACAGAAAAATAGAAAATGAGTAGTTACCTTACTTCACCTTTCAGGTAACTGCTTTCAGATGTTCCAGAATTTTTATAAAGAAAATTTGCATTATACTATCAATATTGTAGCTTGTGACAGTAAGTCAAAATATATTTCTTTTTACTTGGTAAATCTAAGAAAATATACAGAAGCCTGACAATAAACTATATCAGAATCAATAAAAACTAAAAGTTAAATATAAAAATTGCCTTTCCATTGCATAAAAATGTAATTTTACCAGTCCAATGTATACATTACTTGAAAAAATGTAGTTGCAAAATACAACCTCTTTTATGCTTTATATTGTTGATTTTTACAATTCCAAGTCAAGAAAGAGAGGCATATAAAAATTACTTCCTTCTTTTATTTCTGAAGAAGTCACTATTTCTTCTTCATTGCCATCTGCTCTGATTACTATTAAGATTTTTACCCCAAAAGGTGAATATAACAATGTAAACATTGTATAATTAACAAAATTTTTCTCTCGTATTTCTCACAGAAAGCTGGAAGCATAAAAAATAATTGCAATTGCAGATATGCTTCAAAACAAAGTAAAGGCCTTATTAGGAATAAGAACACTTACATGTAAGTATTACAGACTGCTTAGATTGAATTGAATATGATTTTCAGATAATAAATTAATAGGATGAAACATATATCTGTATTTATTAAAATTTTTACCTACATGTAGATGTATAGTATGACCTGATACTCAGTTTGAATTACTTGTCAACTAAAAAATGTGATGCATAAGTAGTAGTCATTCTCAGGCTAATCTGCTCCTTGGAATGACCTGAAAGCTTTTCACATTCACAGATTCCTCAACCCTATCCCATAGGCTTGGATTCAGTAGGGTATGTATGGGTTGATTCTATGAACCTGTATTCCTTTAAAGCTTTCCAGGTGATTTTGATATACTGCCAGGAGGCAACTGAATAAATCTTCAATAGTTGAAGCATTTACTATGGGTAAAACTGTGCTAAACGTGGGAAGAGGGAAAGTTAATACATTTATTCTTATGTAGCTTATTATCTAGCTTACTGGTTCTCAATCGAGAACGAATTTGCCTTCCAGGGACATCTGGCAATGTCTAGAGACATTTTTGGTTGTCACTACTACGGAGATGTAAGGTGAAGCTGGGGAGGCAGTGCTACTGGCATCTAGTGTGTAGAGGCCAATGGATGCTGCTAAACATTTTACAATGCACAGGACAGCCCTTCACAACCAAGAATTTATCCAGCCCAAAAATGCCACTAGTGTCAAGATTGAGAAACCCTGGTTCTAAGAGGAAGAATAAGAAATGTACATCAAAAATATATAACTCATAAATATTTAAATGTCATTGCAAAGATATAGACAAACATCATGGCAATTCAGAGTAGGGTAAGTTAATGCCAGTAAATAAAAAACCTTAGACCTAGGGAATGAAGTTTGCCTTTTTGCCGACAGCCTTACCATTCAAGCATTCATTCGTTCAACATTAGTTGAAACACAAGTTTCAAGCACTTGTGGAAATGATAATTAACTAAATAGATAAAATCCCTGCTGTCATAAAAATCACATTCTAGTAGGAAGAATCAGACAGAATAACCAAAGCTTAAAAATAGAGAATATTAAGTGTCGACAAACATGTGGGACAACTGGAACACTTAAATATTTCTAGTGAGAGTGGAAATTGGTAGAGTCACTCTGGAAAACTGGTTGGCAGTATTTACCAAAGCTGATGTGCATACCCTATAATTTAACACTTCCACCTCAAGGTATACAGTCAACAGAACTGCATACATCTGTGCACCAGAAGACATGCACCAGAATGTTCATGGTAGCACTATGTGTAATAGTTCAAAACCGGATGCAATAAAAATGTCCATTGATAGTAAAATGGATTTTTTAAAACTGGGGTTTATTTATACAATGGAATAATATAAGTAATTAAATTGAATGAACTACTGCTACACAAAAATAAATAAATCTTACAGATGTAATCCTGAGTGAAAGTGTCAAACACAAAAATTATATATGGTATGATCTCACTTATATAAAGATCATAAAGAAGCAAAATTAATCTACAGTGTTACAAGACAGAACAGTTGTTACATTGGGGGAAGAGAATGAGTGGGGATTTCTGCAAGTCTTCTGGAGGCTGTAACATTCTATGTCTTAGGCTGGGTAGCAGATCTGGTAACCCATATAATCTTTTCATTTTTCTGTATACTGTATTTGAATTAAAACATTTACTTAATAGCATGGTGATAAGTGCTATGAACAAAAGCAAAGTAGGAAAAGGAGTTAGAGAGGGATGGGCTGGTGTGGGAGAGATGATAATATAGAGAGCTGAGGTCAGCAAGCATTTTCTATAAAGAGCCAGATAATAAATACAGTATCAGGCTTTGCAGCCATATGGTCTGTGTCAACTCTGCCATTATAGCACAAAAGTAGCCATAGACAGTAAGTAAATGAATTGAGTGTGATTATGTTCCAATAGAAATTTATTTATGAACACGGAAATTTGAATTTCACATAATTTCCATGTGTCACAAACTATTGTTCTGATTTTTATTTTTTCCAACCAATTAAAACTATCACACCGTTCTTAGCTCACAGGCCATCCAAAAAGAGGCAGAGAGCAAATTTGGCCTGTGGGCCATAGATCACAACCCCTGATGTGTAAGGTAGGCAGAGAAGGCCTCTCCAGTGAAGCAACTTTGCATAGAGCTCTAAAAAAAAATTGGATAGCAAGTCACATGTTTATCTAGGGGCAGAGTTTTCCCTGGAGAGAGAATAGTAAGTGACAGGACCCTGAGGTGACAGCTTGCTTGGCGTGTTCGGGCAGCAGTCTATAAGGCTAGAACAAAGTGAACAAAGGGGAGGGCAGTGGGAGATGAAATCAGAGCAATTACAACCCACAATCACATAAAGCTTTTTTCTTTTCTTGGTCGCACCGCGCAGCATGCGGGATCTTAGTTCCCAGAACAGGGATTGAACCCGTGCCCTCCAGTGGAAGCGTGGAGTCTTAACCACTGGACCACCAGGGAAGTCCCACATAAAGCCTTAAAGAGACAGGTTTTCAGCAAAATAACTTTTGCAGTAATGAGGAGCAGGGATTGGAAGAAAGAAATACTGAAGGCAAGAATGCAAGCCAGAAGTTCTAAGAATTTTCCGAAGGGAAGATGGGAGACTGAACTAGCATGTGGATGAGGTGGAGAGAATGAAGTAGGGAGGTATTCAAGTGTTTGTGAGTGTTCGAATCCACCACTGTAAAGACACACACTGAGATTACTTATTTTAAGCCTCATCAAATGAAACTATAATAAATGGCCTATCCTTCCTTCCTTCCTTCCTTGCTCTTTTTCCTTCTCTTCATTGATGTTTTGTTTGTTTGTTTTACCAGAAACTCCAAACCAAACAAGGTTGCAACAATAATGTTCTTCTAGATAAACTCAGAATTTCCAAGTAAATAAGAATGGCAACCAACAGTGATAGTCATTTTTAAAATGTGCCATGTCTTCGGGCTCACTGATGCACCTATTCCTGGTGGAAAGGAATTGCTTTAAAATTTCAACGTGAAACAAAGTTATGATGTCTGGCATTATACGTGAACGAATGACTTGCCTATTGGGTTTTTTACTTAGCAAAAACATTTTTTTATTTAAATTCAGCTATCCAGTGTTTGTTCTCTTACCTCTTGTCACCACTTGTATAACAGCCATTAGATATTAACAACTTAAAGGCATGGAAATAGATATCTATTGGTTTTATGGGGTGAAAAGTAAGGTGACAAGAAAGAATATGACTGAAAGCTTTCATAAAATGTCCTGTTATTCTTTCATATCTTTTCTATAGAAGATATATCTTGAGTAATGGGCTATGCCCTTTCGATCTACAGACTAGAAACATAAGAATTTTAATAGCACAGACAATACAGTGTCAGGTATATTAAACGTGTGCTTTACCTCACAGGTTGGTGAAAAGCGAAACACATTTAGAGTAATCAAAAGATAAGGCATGCAAATTAAAAATAGATGAATTTAGGTAACAAAATTACTTAAACTCTTAACTCAATTAGTAGCTACAGGAAGTGCCTGCCATGTGTCAAACACTGCCTAGATTCTAAATTATGTAGATAAATAAGATAGTTTATATCCTGTAAGAGATCATTATCTTCTAGGGGGAAAAAAAGATGTAAAAGTAAGTATTTGCAAGAGTTTGAATTGGCAGTGATTAAATCTGACTATTAACAAGTACTGATATGCCAATTTATATATGAATAAACCAAAGCTCCATTAGGTTAGTTCACATGTGCAATGTTATATAGCTGACAAGTGACAGATTGAAACTTGGGTGCCAAGCTTTGCCCCTATATAAAAATTTAGCTTTTTCGGGCTTCCCTAGTGGCACAGTGGTTAAGAATCCATTTGCCAACGCAGGGGACACGGGTTCGAGCCCTGGTCCAGGAAGATCCCACATGCCGTGGAGCAACTAAGCCTGTGCACCACAACTACTGTGCTTGTGCTCTAGAGCCCGCGAGCCACAACTACTGAGCCCATGTGTCACAACCACTGAAGCCCACGCACCTAGAGCCTGTGCTCCACAAGAGAAGACACCGCAACGAGAAGCCCGCGCACCACAACGAAGAGTAGCCCCTGCTCGCCAAAACTAGAGAAAGCCTGCATGCAGCAACGAAGACCTGACACAGCCAAAAATAAAAATAAGTAAAATAAATTTTAAAAAAATTTTTTAAATTATTTTCATCCTCATTATACAGTCAGCAAATATTTATGTACCAACTACCATGAGCAAGGCACTATGATGTTAGCCTAAGGAAATAGTATATTTCATTTAGTCATCACTTGAAGTAGGTTAGGTATAGCCTAGTGCTTAAGCCTACTGACAGTCTGATTTCAAATTTCAACATCTCTCTCTTTATGTAAAAGACCCAGGACAAAGTTAATTTAACCTCTCTGTGGTCATTAAATGAAACACAGGAATCCCTGTCACAGAGTGGTTAAGAGAAGTAAATGAAATTACGTAGTGCTCAATACATGTTAGCAATAACTATTGTTATAAAACTGCCTTATACTTGTATATAGGATCTTGGCATTTTGGTATGATTTTGTTAACTACACTTATAGAAAGAAGACATCAAAATGGATGGCAAATTAAGGACCAGGAGTAGCATCTCATGATGATAAATGTAAGCGACTAGCCATAAAATGGTTATCACCCCAAAAGATCCTCTACAATGTTGGGTAAATAAGTGTCAACAGTAAAAAGAATTCCTAAAATCTAGTGAGTTGCATGTCACCTGATTCTATGAATACCAGTCTCATTGGTATTCTAATTGATTTTTTTTAAGGACCTTTTCTAAAGGATGGTTGACACCATGCTTTTGACAAAAGCTTTCAAAAGGATTACTAAAACTGCAACAATTGCAATTTATTCTTATGCTTAAGATTGAAAAGAAAAGGGAAGAAAAAGGCACAAAAGAGTAACAAATACAATTTGCTCTCATATTGTTTATGGTAGTGAATCGCTTCCTTACGCTTACATGCAATTTTCTTTTCTAACCTCTGTTTTCGCTTACTCATAAAAGATTATTGTTTGAAGCTGACATTTCTAGTCTCTGATTTATAAACAAAGGTTAATATGTATGTTGAAATGTAGAGGAAATCTGCACATTTGCTCCTAGAATTAAACTTAAATAAAAAAGAAATATGTTCAAATCTCATATTAGTGTTTGGAAGTGAATTATGGCTAGCCACAGGCAAAGCATACTGTCGAATAAATATCTTCAGATAATGTAAATGTTGAAAAGGCTAAATGTTTCCAATGTAAATTTTTAAACATATTTAGAACATAATTGGTTAGATAGACACTGATCAGACTGAAAACTTAGCAGCAGAGGGAAGAGTCTATGCTACAAAAGGTGAAGGAATATTTTGAATTTAGCAATCAGAACCTTCTATAATAGAGTTTCTTAGTAAAACTTCCTACTGTTGAACTTAAATAAGGAAGAAAGTCATTTTATATATCTAAGTGAGGTGTGGACTGAAATTGGAAGACTAAATATTGAAATTAAAATACTGAATATTTCCTTTCTTTTACTTTAGTTTTAAGTTAAATAAAAATACAACAAGCTGACACATAGAGATTCCTCATGCAGCAACATCAGAATGCAATTACATTAGACCCATGTAAACCTTCATTCATTCAACTTTCACACAGTTAAATGTAAAATTTCCTAAGTTCATAAAATGTTTATGTTTATAAAATATACTATGATATACTTTCTCATTTTAATTGCTTTTGGGTTTGTTTGCCTGTGTGTGTGTGTGTGTGTGTGTGTGTGTGTGTGTGTGTGTGTGTGTGTTTATAGTGAGTAGAACATAGCCAGAAGCAGTAAACTACTTTGGAGAAGAACTCATTTTTAATTTAAATGTGGCTTTATAGACAAGAATAAGAAGCCCTGATTGCAGTTAATTTCAGCAAATTAAAAAGAGCCTATGGGGAAAACTGACTGGTAAGGAAGAAATGCAATCAAGTGTGCAACAATATTGATCTTCAAACACAAAGCTGAATAGATAATAAAATAGAATTTCAAAAACCCATGCATTTTTGTTACAAGGATAGAGCAGATGCTGGTTTAAGTAGGAGAATAAAACAAAAAGTCCATTGATTATTACAGCTGATACTAACAACACTGGATATACGAAACTCTCCATAGTTTGTAATTGTTCGTGTCCTCAGGCAAAGTACTAACCCAGAGCTGGCACTGAGCCACTTTTATCTGAACAGACACTCACACATTAAATATTTAGGTTTCAGTGAGTGAGGAAAAGGGAAGGAAATCAAACAGATTTGGGGGATGTATGCAGGAGCATTTGTCAGACTGTAAACACAGCATGTTCAAAGCCCCTCTTCTGCTCCCCTTAAAACTTCTCTTGTCTCTGTTTGATCGACAAAAGTCTCCTGAGCAAAGACTATAAATTAGGCCAAAACAGTGACTTGAAATAAATGCTATCTTAATTCCTAGACAGAGATATTATTTTTAGGATTAGGTCTTACAGCAGAACAGTGGCTTGTTCAATATAGAAGGATGTTGTCAGCTCTCTCTGTAGATCCTCATGGTATTAGAAGCAGTACTAGCTCATTCAGACAGAGGAAGTATAAAGCGTTCTAGAATGATTTGAGAATGGGGTGATGACTTCAGGATGAAAATATTGAACTTATTGCCCTGAGAGCCTGCTTTCCTCCCTTCCTTCCCTCCTTCCTTCCTTCCTTCCTTCCTTCCTTCCCTCATTCAGTCAACAAAATTAAGACAGAGCATAGCCAGGTTCTAATCTGAGACATTAAGTGTGGCAGGACCTAGGTCATTGTTGATGAGAGACCACTCTTCTATCTTCTTGACCTATTTCTGGTCTTATTTTCTCACTGCTTCTCTTACTAACTTTCATCAGAGTCTTGAACATTATGCCAGCTTAATACCTTAAATGTGTTGAAGAGGTACAACTTTTGGAAAATGTGCTCCCCTACCTAATTATATATCCTGAGGCTGGCTGTCATGGAGCTACCATTCTGTTGGAGACAGATAGAAAGTAGATAATTGATTTTTATTTATTTAATTTTTTTTGCGGTACACAGGCCTCTCACTGTTGTGGCCTCTCCCATTGCGGAGCACAGGCTCCGGACGCGCAGGCTCAGTGGCCATGGCTCATGCGCCTAGCCGTTCCGCGGCATGTGGGATCTTCCCAGACCAGGGCACGAACCCGTGTCCCCTGCATCGGTAGGTGGATTTTTAAAATTAGATGATTTCAGAAACTGAAACTGTTCCAAAACCAATAAAATACAATACGACAGGATTGGGTTTGGCATAGAGTGCTATCTAAATTGTCAGGAATGCCTACTAAAATGAAGAGCAGAAGGTTTGCCTTATCCAAGATCTGGGTGAACAGCTTTGTACATAGAAAAAGCAGCAAGTGCAAAGGCCGTGTGGCCAGAACAAACTTGGCATATTCGAGTAATAGAAAGAAAATCAGTGTGGCTGTAAAGAAGCAAGCTATAAGAGAGTGGAAGGACTGTAATAGGAGATTAGTTTGAAGATGGAGACAAGTACTAGAAAGTGAGAATTTACAAGCCAAAGCAAGGAGCTTAGATTTTATGCTTAGTACCACGAGAAGCCACTCAAAGCCTGGGATGCTTAAATAATTAACTGGGACTTTTTAAAATGAATATACTGTACCCAAAGCTTGTGAAGCAAGAAGCCATATCTTATATATACACCATTCATCTTTTTACAGAAATAAATTCATGTTCTAATGTATGTTTCCAAAATGGAAATAGCTTTAGTTTTTATTTTCATATGAAAATACCAGAGATACTTTGGCCTCTAATCCTCCAAAAGTACATATATTTTTATTACACTCTAATTTTCTTTAACACAGCAATTATAGTTACAGTTGTAGCAAATTAATAATTTGAATAATTATCAGTTTATTTTTTGCCTTATAGACTATAAGCTCATGTGCGGATTGAGTGATTGAACCTTCAGCACACTGTTGAGAGGCCAGAAAATATTTTAATTGAATAAATTAATATAATCATATAAACTTTATTCATTTAACATAATATGAATATTTTCCATATCATTAAAACTTCTCAGCTCTGTACTTTTTGTATAGCTGCAACATCCTATTGTTGACTAATTATGTGTTCCAAGTTTCAAGAAAGAAAACTCTATACAAAAATGTTCCCGTTTGCTTGTCTTTAACTTACATGGACATGTTTAGGTCTCTGAACTTCTGTCTTGTCTCAGTGTGTAAACAATATTGATTTGAGTTTTTAACAGAATCTCTTCTAATCTGCTATGGGTGGAACTATGTCCCTCGAAAGAATATGTTGAAGTCCTAACCCCAGGACCTCAGAATGTGATCTTTTTTGGAAATAGGATCATTGCTGATGTATAGATAATTAGTTAAGATGAGGTCATACTTTAGGAGGATGGGCCCCTTACTCCAATATAACTGGTGTCTCTTTTTAAAAATAAGAATGTTATGTGAAGAGACAGACATGCACACTCCATGTGAAGACTAGAGCTGTGCTACCTCAAGCCAAAGAACTACCAGAAGCTGGGAGAGTCCTAGAACAGATCCTTCTCTAAGACCATAAGAGGGAGCATGGTCCTGCAGACACCTAGATCTTGAACTTCTGGCTTCCAGAACAATGACATAAAAAATTTCTGCTGGGAACTTCCCTGGTGGCTCAGTGTTTAAGAATCTGACTGCCAGTGCAGGGGACATGGGTTCGTGCCCTGGTCCGGGAAGATCCCACATGTCACGGAGCAACTAAGCCCGTGCGCCACAACTACTAAGCCTGTGCTCTAGAGCCCATGAGCCACTGCTACTGAGCCTGTGAGTCACAACTACTGAAGCCCACGCAACTAGAGCCCGTGCTCTGCAACAAGAGAAGCCACCACAATGAGAAGCCTGCGCACTGCAACAAAGAGTAGCCCCCACTCGCTGCAACTAGAGAAAGCCCGTGCACAGCAACGAAGACCCAACGCAGCCAATAAATAAATAAATAAAATTTTAAAAATAAAAAAATAAAAAATTTCTGCTGTCCTAAGCTACCCTGTTTGTGGTACTTTGTTATGTCTGCCCCAGGAAACTAATACACAGTCAGAGTCTACAATTCTAAATTACCCTTAGATTATATGAGGAGAAAATGCATCGGTCAGTCCTAATCATAACCCAAACACAATACCGTGAGGCCCACCGTGCTGGAACTCAAGTCATAGAGAAGGAAGATGCAGGTGCATGATCCCCAGTTAAATCTGAATTTCAGATAATCATACAATATTTGAAATATACTAAAAAATTGTCATTTATCTGAACTTCAAATTTACCCAGGCATCCTATGCTTTCATTTGCTAAATCTGGCAGCCCCAAGAAGGGGACCACTAGGAAGTAAATATTCCCTTGGGCAGGGGAAGGAGGGGCAGATATTTCCACTTTCTTCTGAGGCCTATCCTGATGGTTGATGCTTACCAAGAGTTGGCCAAGTGAAATGGAAGCAATAAATGCTAACTCTTGGTCAAGTTCAGTGATGTGGGTTTGGAAAAGTCAAAAAAGACAACTGAGAGAATCAGAGGAGCAAAAAGATTGCTAGATGACTGTGGTAAATGTGTGGCTAAATGCCCCTTGGAAATGGAAGATGAAGCAAGATAAATCCTCCTATTTACATTGCATGTCCTTTGTGATATGGTTTACTAACCCAGTACAAATACTACTTTAAAGCACCTGAGATTATAACCAAGAAAGTGGAAAAAGAACGATAAAAAATAATATATAGCTTCCATTTACTAGTGGAAGGAGCTCATGAAAGTTTTGAGGTGTGACACAGATATGAAAAATTATTTTGAGAGTACTAAACTAGTTACAGCAAAATTTCCTGGCATTAATGTAAGAGCAGATGAATATGTCTACTCTCATTCGATGTTTGTGATAGAAAGGATGATGATGAAAGGGCTCAAATATAGATTAATTCACGAAGACTGCAAAAGAACATGCAAAAATGGATCTGGCAAACAGAAAGCCCAGAAGCCCCATGATAAATTAGCCTCAGGAAAATTAATAGAAGATGTAAATTACCCCCTAAAACAGTGCAACAGGAAAATGAAGTTTTCAGTAGGAAAAGGGCCAACAACAGAAAAGATGAGAAAGCAGATAAGTTTGATAATGATGTAGAAAAGGCCTGAACAGAATTTTGACTCAAGAGATGGAATTACTTTCTGAATTGCAGGATTCAGTATCTAGAAGTTAATTAATTGTCAAAGTTAGATTAAAATTTTGGTTAGGAGGAGCCCAAACAATAATGAGAGGGAAAACTCCTACATTCACATGGGAATAAATCCAAGTGAAATTACTTACGCTGAAGAAATTCTGTTTGAGACGTGAAATGGATCATTGCCCATTTCAACGGCAAAGACCGTATTGTTTTCCTTAAAACAAGGAGTCTGAAGTATATTTTTCACTAGAACCTATAAACTGAAGCTAAAGAATAAACTATTTTAGTCAATAAAAGGACATGTCAAGGAAAGCATAACACATCCTAGAAGAGTGTGAGGGTCTAAAATATCTTCTGAATATGTGGTGTGTTTTAAGACTTCATCAAAGGACACGTTTGGACAATCGTACACTCTAAGTACCCGGAGAATGTCAAGATCAGTAATCCCTCTGCTAATACTGATGAATGCATCCCAGACTCTGCCACCTGAGACAGAAAATCCACATGGAGTTACATCCAAAAACTCTAAAGGAAAAGAAAAAGAAGTGCAAAATACAAAAAAAAGTAGACATGTTTGTGGCGAAAAGAAGAAACAACCAGTTGCCCTCTTCAGGCCTAGGAGATGATGCATTAAATGTGCTAAGCAGTTTCCAGGATGATGGATGAAAGCCGGTTGCCACTGAAAGAGGAAAAAGAAAAGGTAACACCAGATGGCCCCATGGCCTTTTCCTTACAGGAATAACACAAAGAGTAAGGATATCGTGGGTATACCATAAGTATTTTCCTCTCTGCTTCTTGACAATGGTAGATATAAACATTCTCTTCCATTTGTGTTAATGCTGGTATTTATTAAAGCTACATATATAAATGTCAAATTCTGATGAATGAAAATAGTGTTGTTATAAAAGTATGGGATGACCTTGCACAGGTTATGTTGAGAGGAAAATTTCATCACATCATCATATATATTAATATATATGTTAGGATTATCCACTGCTGTAAATGACATGTATCAGAAAACTGAAAATAGTACACTGTACATTTCAGTCATTTGTGGAGGATACAAAAATTAAAACAAACAAAAACGTGGGACCTGCCTGTCTTCAAATTCCAAGAGCCAAACTCTAGTGGGAAATTGAACATGATCAGAAACACAAAAGAGATTCAAAACTAAACTGTAATTTAAGATAAAAAGTGACTAAGTGCTATTTAGAGAAGCAGAGGTAAACTATTATCAGAGCTCTGAGAAAAAAATTCAGGTTGTAAGTGTCCTTTGACAGATGAGTGGATAAAGAAGATGTGGCACATATACAAAATGGTATATTACTCAGCCATAAAAAGAAATGAAATTGAGTTATTTGTAGTGAGGTGGATGGACCTAGAGTCTGTCATAAGACTGAAGTAAGTCAGAAAGAGAAAAACAAATACTGTATGCTAACACATACATGTGGAATCTAAAAAAAAGAAAAGGTTCTGAAGAACCTAGGGGCAGGACAGAAATAAAGACACAGATGTAGAGAATGGACTTGAGGACACAGGGAAGGGGAAGGGTAAGCTGGGACGAAGTGAGAGAGTGGCATGGACATATATACACTACCAAATGTAAAACAGATAGCTAGTGGGAAGCAGCTGCATAGCACAGGGAGATCAGCTCGTGCTTTGTGACCACCTAGAGGGGTGGGATAGGGAGCGTGGGAGGGAGACGCAAGAGAGAGGAGACACGGGGATATATGTACATGTATAGCTGATTCACTTTGTTATACAGCAGAAACTAACACACCAAAGGACATTCCAATTTGAAGGAAGAATCTGAGAAAAGTATTTCTTTAACACAAACAGGAAAATAAATGCTTTGGAGTAGGAAATAAATATTTTGGTGGGATCTCAGGATATGTAATATGCTGTCACTGGAGTTCATATACTTATTGTGTCTCATACTTGTTCACTGCAGTGACCCCAATGGTGAAGAACAGTAAAGACATACCCCTAGGGGACATGGATGATCACCCCAAAACGTCTTATCTCAAATACAAATTTTTTTAATCTTGAAAATTCTTGTGAATTCTTCATAAACCTGAATATTACATTGAAGTTTGATTAAAATTAAAAATGGGGTCATTAGTTACCAGGTGTTAGTTATCGGATATTAATTATTGCTAATCAAAAGCACAATGACATACCACTTCACACCCACTAGTTTGGTTATAATAAAACATACAGATAATAACAAGTGTTGGGAGAGGATGTGGAGAAATTTGAATCTTCATACATTGCAGGTAGAAATATAAAATTCTGCAGCCACTTTGGAAAACAGTCTACGAGTTCCTCAAATGGTTAAACATAGTTACCATAGGACCCAGCAATTCCATTCCTAGGTATCTACCCAAGACAACTGAAAACATATGTCTACAAAAAAACTATTATACAAGTGCTCATAGCAGCATTATTCATAATAACCAAAAAGTGGAAACAACACAATATCCCTTAACCAATTAGTGGATAAAGAAAATGTGGTATATCTGTGCAACAGAATAAAAAGGAATTAAGTATTGGTACACACTACAATATGAATGAACCTTGAAAATATAACGCCAAGTGAAAGAAGCCAGACACAAAGGACCACATATAATATGATCCCATCCATTCAGATGAACTGTCCAGAACAGGCAAATCTTTAAGACAGAAAGTAAATGAATGGTTGCCTTAGGCTGGGGGGAATGGGGGTATAGGGAGATTACAGCCCAAGGACACAGGATTTCTTTTTTGGGGTGATTAAAGTATTCTAAAATTGATTGTGGTGGTTGCTGCACATCTCTGAATGTATTAAAAATCACTGAATTGTACACATTAAATGGATGAATTATACAGTTTGTAAATTGTACCTCCACAAAGCTGTTACAAAAAATAACATGGAATTTTTAATACTATGAGCTTTTTTTCTTTTAAATAAATTTATTTATTTGTGGCTGTGTTGGGTCTTCGTTGCTGCACATGGGCTTTTCTCTAGTTGCGGCGAGCAGGGGCTGCTCTACGTTGCGGTGTGCGGGCTTCTCATTGCAGTGGCTTCTCTTGTTGCAGGGCACGGGCTCTAGGCACGTGGGCTTCAGTAGTTGTGGCACGTGGGCTCAGTAGCTGTGGTTCACGGGCTCCAGAGCGCAGGCTCAGTAGTTGTGGCACGTGGGCTCAGTAGTTGTGGCACACAGGCTTAGCTGCTCCGCGGCATGTGGGATCTTCCCGGACCAGGGCTCGAACCTGTGTCCCCTGCGTTGGCAGGCGGATTCTTAACCACTGCGCCACCAGGGAAGCCCCTGCACTTTTTTTTTTTTAATTTTATAGTAATATATACTTGTTTGACCAAGGCAACTAATACAGAAGTTTCTAAAGGAAAACATGCAAGTTTGCCACACACTCTTCCCTGAGGTTATGAAAGTTAGTGGTTTGGAAGACACCTTCCAGTCTTTTCATATGCTTATACCATAATACATGTATACATAGGTGTTTGTGTGTGTGTGTGTGTGTGTGTGTATATGCAATATTATTTTTAAGAAAATTTAAATATTACCAATATTTTTCTGCAACTTGCAAGTTATTTTTAAATTCCTATTGGGTATATTTACAGCACAATGTAGGGGAACAAAATTTGCCACCCCAAAATGTCTCATTGGTACGTGGGTTATTTGAAGCTGAAAACAAGCAAGGCCCAAAAGACTCAGGAAAAGACTTTGACCTTCCCTCTGACTGCTTAAAAGAATGTAGATAGAGGACCTTTTCTAAGAAGGGATCTATAGATAACTATAGTATGAACTAGGCGTGTAGACAGGGAGGAACCTAGCAGTTTGTTAAAATTCCTCTCTGTGTCCCACTGTCTCTGCTGACCCAGCAAACATTTGTTTACCAAACATTTGCTTTTCCATCTTCCATTGAGTTGTCTTCCTCCCCGCTGAAGTCCCAAACCACTACCCACAACATCCTCTTTTGTCTTTAGCCCAGGATGGTATTTAAGGTGAGAGTTTCAGCCAATTTGGTGAGTTACTCAGTTTTCCTGAGTCTCACCCACACATGCGTTATTAAACTTTTGTGTGATTTTTCTCCTGTTAATCTGTTTTATGTCAATTTAAACCATAGACCAGCCAGAAAAACCTAGAAGGGTAGAAGAAAATGTCTTCCTCCCCTACACCCACTTTTTCAGTAAAATTAATGCTTCCTGCACCACTGGAACATACATAGCACATACAAACAAATGTGAGAAGCGCAGTATCTAGTTTAGCTTTACTCTTCTTCAAGAGAGGCTGTTCAGGGTTTTGATCTCCCAGCCTCTGGCTGTGAAGAGGTGGGAGGAGCAGAGGAGGAATTCTGGAATTTCTGATGAGGAGTACAGAAAGTTCAGGTGGCTGCCCATCAGTTGGCACCTCTCTCCTCTCCCCTTGCTAGCTGCTTCCCAGCAAGCCCCAATGCCACAGTCGCAGGCCACCACGGAGCCAAGCTTGCTGCCATTTTGCTGCCCTGCGGTAGCAACAGGGCAAACAGTGAGCCTGGACACCTCCCTCCACTCTCTCTCATCTGTGATGCCGGCCCTCTTCCATTTGGAGCTGCCATTTACCAAGAGCCAAGACAACTTATTTTGCCCAGTGGGGGTTCCATAATTGTTATATAGGTTTGACATATTAATCTCCCTCCCCCTCATTTCTGGAGCATCTCTAGGACTGAGATGGGAAAGGGGAAAGTACGTGTTAGTCAGCTAGCTTGTCAGTAACCAAAGCCCCTTGCATCATGATTAATTCCTACTTGATGTGACCATTTTGAGAATTAGTGGCATATACAGAGAGGCAAACAGGAGATTGTCCAGGAAAGTTATTATTTTTATGTTTTTATTTTCAAGATCATAGAGCTAATCAATGTCAGAATCAGGATTGTAACACAATACCTTAGCTCCACAGTTTCCACTCTAATGTTGAACTTCTGATACACATTAAATGTATTCCAAAATGATCATTAAAGAGGGTATTTTAAACCTACTTTAGTATAATAATTTTATTAGAGGAACAGAGTAAGGAAGTATCATGGGGGCAACCATGGCCATTATTTTAATAGTTCATGTTCCATCTTAGCATATTTATTTTGTGAGCTGCATCTAAATTTAATAAAATAGAGCACTTAGTCTACAATGCTACTTCATACTTTTCATTTCATGTAAGTTCATTTATTTTTTTGCAAGTATGATAAACTAGCTTCAGGTTTTTAGACAAGATTATAACTTTTTTAAACCTAAATTTTTTGTTGAGTCCAAGCCATAAAAATACATCAGAAGAATGGAGAGGGCTTCCCGGGTGGCGCAGTGGTTAAGAATCCGCCTGCCAATGCAGGGGGCACAGGTTTGAGCCCTGGCCTGGGAAGATCCCACATGCCGCGGAGCAACTAAGCCCGTGCACCACAACTACTGAGCCTGCACTCTAAAGCCCGCGAGCCACAACTACTGAGCCCGCATGCTGCAACTACTGAAGCCCATGCGCCGAGAGGCCGTCCTCCGCAACAAGAGAAGCCACCGCAATGAGAAGCCCGTGCACCACAACGAAGAGTAGCCCCCGCTTGCCACAACTAGAGAAAGCCCGCAGGCAGCAAACAAAGACCCAATGCAGCCCCAAAAAAGAACTAATATTTAATATTACCCCTGGCCCTGCCTCTTACTCTAAAAAATGTCCCAGTTTGGTTGATAAATTATATGATCACCTTATCTGGAGAGATTTTTGATCACTGTTGTCAGAGTCACCTCAAAAGAATTTAAGCATGAACTTGCCTCCACGCTATGTCTCTAAAGGTGGCAGCCAGAAAAGATACTTGAGAAGAGAGAGGGTTATCTGGCTGATATTTTAATCTCACACTATGATAGATGAGAACAAAGGTTTAGGCAATCTGAGCTATACTCTGGGAGGTGACGGTGTGTATACGCGTGTGTGTCAGAGACAGAGACAGAGACCAAGACCAAGGGGAGCCAGCAGTTTTGATCATCTGGGGCAGGGTGTGTCGCCTCTTCACTCTGATAATCAAAATACTTGGAACAGTAAATATATCAAGCATAATGCTCAAGTGTAATAAAATCAATATATTTTTCTGAGCAAAATTTGTATGTTTCAGGAAACACAGAAAAACAGAAGAGATGAAGGTTTTAATTTGTAAACATTCCCAAGATATACTGTTAAATGGAAAAAGCATACAGGAAAACATATAATGTCTTCTATTTGGGGAAGACATATTAAATATTTGGACATGTTTTAGAAAAAAAAGTCTGAGGAACTTTATTACCAAGCAGTTAACAATAGTGTTGTAAATTGATTTATGGTTCCTATTTGCCTTAAATGCAACTGTATGCTCAATGTTCCCTATGTGTTTGTCTCTCTCTTTCTCTCCCTCCCTCTGTCATAATAGAAGCTTCTTCAATCTGAATCCTGAAATGGGAAAACACCCAGGGCCTAGCAGAACCTCAGCTGCCCAGCAGCCCTTATGTAATATGAACGAGAAATCAAGGGGTGGCTGATGCAAACTGTTGTATATAGAATGGAAAAACAGCAAGGTCCTACTGTATAGCACAGGGAACTATATTCCATACCCTGTGATAAACCATAATGGGAAAGAATATGACAAAGAATATATAAATATGTATACCTGAATCACTTTGCTGTTCATCAGAAACTAACACAACATTGTAAATCAACTATACTTCAATAAAATAAATTTTTTAAAAAAAACAGAAGAATGGATGAACAAAGAAAAAAGATCAATGGGGAGTTTATGTTACAACAAAAGGTGACTAGCATACGTAGTCATAGGTGAAGGGTTTTTTCTTTCTTTTTATTTCTGTAATGAAAGACTTTCTTATAACGGGTATTTCTGTAACAAAAAACAGTAATGAAGCTGTCTAACAACAACAACAAAACACAAGCTTTTCATTTATTCTCCTCTGAGGCTCCCCTAATCTCCAGCCACAACAACACTAAACTACCAAGAGGTAAATGACACCAAATGACTACCTGAGGTTTCCTTCACCTCCAAGCTATGATTGTTATTGTAAAAAATAGATATATACTAACAGACATGTATGGCTTTTTTGGTTTGTGTTTTAGAAAGAAACGGCTGGGGACCTCCCTGGTGGCGCAGTGGTTGAGAATCCGCCTGCCAATGCAGGGGACACGGGCTCGAGCCCTGGTCCGGGAAGATCCCACATGCTGCGGAGCAACTAAACCCGTTCACCACAACTTCTAAGCCTGAGTGCCACAACTACTGAAGTCCGAGCGCCTAGAGCCCGTGCTCCGCAACAAGAGAAGCCACCGCAATGAGAAGCCTGTGCACCACAACGAAGAGTAGCCCCTGCTCGCCGCAACTAGAGAAAGCCCATGTGCAGCAACGAAGACCCAACACAGCCAAAAATAAATAATAAATAAATAAATTTATAAAAAAAAAAAAAGAAAGAGATGGCTGGTATCTGTGTTAGTCTACATTAGCATCTGAAGTTCTTTAAATCTAAATCTAAGTCAAAATGACTTTTCAGACCAAACCAGCAAGTTTTAGTCCATCCTAAGTTGTGATGAAAAAAAAACTGGGTCATACTGGAATCAAGTCATTCAATATAAATCACTACATAATTCAGTTGCAATTAAATTGAAAAGATAAACTAGTCATGACAACCAAGCCAACTGGTGTTTCTAAGGTACAGTTCACAGAAACATGAATGTGACTTTTTTTTTAATGAGTCTTGGAATATCATTACTTGTAGACATTATGAAATGTGTACCCTTCTTTCTTCCTAGTCTCTCAGATAACCTCATTCAATCCCATGATTTTAAATACTTACTTTAAATCAGCTGCTAGTGATGATCAAATTTTTAATCTAACCCTGAAACATTCTTCCAAAATCCAAACTTCTTGAAATCCAACTACTTTTGTGAAATATCTCATAGGCATCTTGAATCAGTCATATCCAGAACTCCTGACTTTCTCTGACATTTCCTACTTCAGTAAATGTGTTATCACTTTAAATAGTCCCCCAGATTGATCCCATACATGAAAGAATGCAGCAAGTTTTTTTAAAAAACTTTAAAATTAAATGGAAAAAATATTTACATGTCTTAGGACCCCATCAGGTTCAAAATTCTATAACCTGTATTCTAGACAACTTCCTTATGTTGGGATGATAAATCTTCCTCAGTAAGACATCTTTCCACATGAGAAAGATTAAATACTAGATTAAAAGATTCAAGAGAATAAAAGCCAAGATATCAATATTTTGTATTAAAATTTATATATAGGCACTTTATGTAATTTTAACATTTAATATCATTTGACCAATTATGACAGCCTATTCACTCCAATTTATAATGTGTAAATGCATAACTGATTTAGATTCATGGTTTTCAATATCATCTATACGCCAACAACTCACAAATGCATGTCTCCAGATATCATTTTTGTTCAAAGTCTTATATATTCAACTGCCTACTTGTCATTTTCATTAGGATGTCTAAGAGAAATCTCAAATGTAACGTGTGCAAAATTTAGTTCCTGATTTCCCCTCAAACCTGCTCCATCTGCAGCTTCCCCATTGCAGTTGGTGACAAGTCCATTCCTCTAAGTTGCTCAAACTAAAATTTTGGGAGTCATCCATGACTTTTCTATTTATCTCACTCTTCACGTCTGATCCATCAGGGAATCCTGTTTAACTAGAGTTCCAAATGTATTCCACATCTACCTCATTTATTTTCTACCACCATTACTTCTGCTTCCATTACTGCTTCTTTCCTTATTCCCCTACAGCCTATTCTCAACAGAGCAGCCAGGGTAAATCCAGTTAAGACTTAACCAAATATTTAACTTCACTCAGCCTAAAAGCCAAAATTCACACAAAACCCCACAAACTCTCCCTCCCCCACTATCCACCAGACTTAATCTTCCACTATTCTGCCTCTCAATGGTCAGCACATTCTTTCCCCTGAGATTTTGCCCTGGCTCTTCCCACTGCCTAGAACTCCCTTTCCCCAGTATCCGCTTGGCAAATTCACTTCCTTCAAATTTTTGCTGAAATATCACCATCTCAATGAGGCTCAACCTACCATTCTATTTAAAATTGCAACTCATCCTAAACTCCTGATTTCTCTTACCTTGTTCTATTTTTTTATAGCACCTGATTATCACATTATTTATTTATGGTATTTATCATTTTCATTTATTAGAATGTAAGCTCCATGAGGACGGGGGTATTCGTTGATATATCCTAAGTGCTTAGAAAAGTGCCTGACAGAGTGGTCACTTGATAAGTATTTATTATTGTTGACATATAATTTTCACTAAAATCATAATAAATGTATGGCAATATCATATAATAGCACATGAATAACATTCCAAGAATACATGAATTTTTCATCTCTCAGACCAGACCATTGTTAACTTGCAATTTTTAAGGTGATGTGTTATTATCTGCCTCATGCACCAATTAATTTCTTCAAAGCACAGTCAAAAAACAAATTCATGTTATTGGCAGTACACTGAGCTTTGACAGATTATACAGTTAAATCAAATTGTGTATTCTATTGTAATTTTAGAAGTCACATTAAGGTTAAAGAGCAGATTTTTTATATCTCCAATTTGTTTTCTCCACTACAGTTAGTGAGCCTTTCAAATGTAACCTCTGAACACATCATGCACTTCTGAAAGCTTAAAACCTATCCTGGCTCCTTCCCACCTCAGAATGAAGCCAGTACTCCTTAAGGCAGCTAACAAAGTCCTTATATGCACATTTCTGCCTATATCTAAGTTCCTCTTTTCACAGAGTTCCTTCTCACTAGACACTTAAGCTATACCTGAATTTGCCGTTCTCTTTTTTTGGTTATGCTGTGTGGTATGTGGGATCTTATTTCCGTGACCAGGGATCAAACCCGTGCCCCCTGCAGTGGAAGCACGGAGTCTTAACCACTGGACTGCCAGGGAAGTCTCTGAATTTGCCATTCTTTTCCTTGCCTTGGGGCTTCTAAATATGCTACACTCTTCTCCTAAATCATTTCACTCCACTAGTGTCTACTCAACCATTTGATCATATTCTAAGATTTTACTTTACTTTCTTCCAAAAGACTTCCTTAATCAAGAACTGGGCAAGGGTTCTCTGCATTCTCATAACTTCTTGTGTTTACCCCATCCTAGCACTATGCTCTCCAACTAACCTATCTAACCTAGTGCTGGGACACAGGACGTTCTAAACAAACATTTCCTGAATAAATAAATGAATGTCTCAAAAAAGAAGCCAGTGAATCTGACCTGTAATTCCTCTCTCTTCAACACTTCTTTTCACTGTGCCATTTACTGGGCTAAAATGCCACTGTGTGATGAAGATCCTTCTGTGCCCATAACAGGATACTTCTCAAAATACACATGCCCTTGTTATGTTTTTATTATTGCTTTGGGAAGTGCTTCAGCAAATAAGTTTCTTACTTTTGTAGGACTACTGACATCTCATAAAATTTTTCAACAAATATTCAACTCGGAAATGATTTTCGTTCCATTTAATGGACTTTCTGATTCTTTATATACAACATTTTATTTTTTATGAGCTTACTTTGCTTCATCTTTGATCCTCAAATTCAATGACCTAGATAATATAACACCATGAGTACAGAACATGACCTCTGCTCAAAAGAATTCCATTTCCACACCATATATTTCCAGGACTTGGTGAAGGATGAAACAGCTCTTCAATTCCTTCCCCTTACTTATCAACTAACAAAGCAATTTCTGATGCTTTTTTTTTTTCCTGAGTGGTTTTTTCTTTAATTTCCATTTATGCCTTCTGATCTAATTAGTATAATTAGCCTTGGACACACAATAAACAAAAGCAACAAACAAAAAAACCCACAAAATTTCACTTCAATAGCTAGCTTTTCATAGACTTTGTGGATCTAAGTTTTCAGCTGTCTTCACAGCTCATAACCTTTAATCCTAACATCAATCTCAGCATTCTATTCAGTTACAGCTGCTGTCTATTGAGAAGCAGCAAAGGTTTTGGAAAGTCTGTGGGAACACAGAAGTTGCCTCATTCATTTTCATTAGTAAACTCAAGAGACACAAATTTCACTGAAATGGCCAAGAGTGCTTCTGCTGTGTGTGGATGATTCATTATTAGACATCATATGTCTTTTCAAAATATGGTTAAAAGAACTCAAGAACATCAAGTGATTGTTTTATCTGAAATATTTTGTAATTTTATCACCTATTCACTGAAGTTGCTGACTAGAATACTGATAGAATAACACAAAAGTCTTTGCATGGCTGGAGGGAAAGGATACAAATAGCAAGACTGGTAAGTAGCAGAGGTTAGTTCCTATGAAGGTGATAAGAGAGGAGAAAGTGTACATTTTAAAAGGACAATTTGCCATACCTAAGAAAAAAACAGAAGAACAGTTGTTACTCAAAAACCAAGTCATAAAACATAAGGGTAATATACCAGCACTAAAGGGCAAATATTACAATTTATAAAAGCAATTAACAAAATCGTTAGGCTATGGTACTAGGCTAAATGGCCCGTGCCTGCCCTTGAGGAGCCTTGAGGAGCTAATTTCCTAGGAACAAAATTCAAGACCTTCCACACCTGGCCTGGCTTAACTTTCACAGCTCCTAACCTGCAATGTCAGCCCAGGCACCCTGCCAGTCCACAATCCACACTTAAGGAACAAGGTGTGAGCTGGGTGTTCCCATTCCCCGCTGCACTTGAGGATCACCTGGGGAGCTTTGAAAACTGTGCCCAGGACCCAGCCTAGACTGATGAAATCAGAATCTGTAGGCAGGGAGCTTTCCAGGTGATTCTAATGTATAGTCTGTGCTGAGACCCACTGCTCTCCCCATGTTGAACTATGCACCTTTTCCCATCAAAGAACAGTTTTTCGTTTTTTGGTTTTTTTTTTCAGGTAATTTTGCCAAACAAAATTACATGTTTGGCAACTAGAAAGCCTGAAAAAAAATGAATAACTTTTGCTATCTTTGTTTTTATTTTTGATGTATTTCTTTCTATAAAAACAAATTTGATCAATAGTATTCTATTCACTAAAACCTCCACATCTGATGCACTTAGAAGAGGAATCAGGCTGGAGAAACAAATGTATAATAGATACCTAAGAATTTAAAAAATTTAAGTGTCTGAAGGAAACCTTTTACCTCTTTTTGGAGAATTTTTTTCTAAAATATACATTTCCCTACCATCTCAAGCAAAGATACATAGACAATAATTAAAATTCATTTTAATGATTCTGAATCATTAGATATTGTTTCACTCTTCATGTAACTGATACAGTGATACGTAGGAATAATGAAATCTAACTGAAAATTCCT
Organism: Delphinapterus leucas; assembly: GCF_059928025.1. Taxonomy (NCBI): domain Eukaryota; kingdom Metazoa; phylum Chordata; class Mammalia; order Artiodactyla; family Monodontidae; genus Delphinapterus; species Delphinapterus leucas. The sequence goes on from NC_143149.1 coordinate 15,335,214, forward strand.
AAAAAGTCCATGGTATGAGATGTCAGAAGGGGCTAAACTGACCTTCAAATGAAGAGCCTTCACAAAAGCATGGCCTCTACAGTAAGACCAACATGGGTACCAGATATCAATGTCTTATCAGATATAAGAATTCCAAGGCCCAAAGAGTTTTCTAACAGTCAAGGTTCAACCAGACAAACATAACCAGTAGGAGATGCATAGTAAGAGATTTATTACAAGGAATTGACTCAGGTGATTGTAGGGACAGGCAAGGTATGTCTGGGATCCACAGGGCAAGACATCAGAAAGAGGAGGATAGAACTCACGAGCATGAGCTGAAATTGCTATCCACAGATGGAATTTATATTTTCTGAGGGAAGCTTCAATTTAGCTCTTAATACCTCTCAGTTTAATGATTCAGTCTCATCCAAGATAATCTAGGATAATCATTCAATAAATATTTTAGAATAATCTCCCTTCCTTACAATCAACTGATTATGGACTTTTTTTAAAATAAATTTATTTATTTTATTTTATTTTTGGCTGCATTGTGTCTTTGTTGCTGCGTGCAGGCTTTCTCTAGTTCCGGCGAGCGGGGGGCTACTCTTCGTTGCCGTGCGTGGGCTTCTCATTGTGGTGGCTTTTCTTGTTGAGGAGCGTGGGCTCTAGGAATGCAGGCTTCAGTAGTTGTGGGGCATGGGCTCTAGAGTGCAGGCTCAGTAGTTGTGGCTCGTGGGCTCTACAGCGCAGGCTCAGTAGTTGTGGCACATGGGCTTAGTTGCTCTGCGGCGTGGGATCTTCCCCGATCAGGGCTCGAACCCGTGTCCCCTGCATTGGCAGGCGGATTCTTAACCACTGAGCCACCAGGGAAGCCCTGATTATGGACTTTAATCACATCTACAAATTACTTTCACAGGAACACCTAGTTTATTGTTAAATTATATAATTGGGGACTATAGGCTAACGAAATTGATGCATAAAACTGACCATCACAAGGGTAACATAATCTACACCAAAGCAGAAAAGAATAGTTTAAAAAAATTACTAGTCAATTTCAGTCATAAATTGAGATTAAAATCCTACCTCCCCAAGCCACAAAACAATAACAAAAATAGATAGCAAATCAAATTCAGCAATATGCAAAATGGGAAAAACATGTCCAAAATATATTTATTTCTGCATGAAATTCTAGAACTAAAAAATATTTGATCCCATATGTCTTTACATTTTACTGCAAAGAATATAATATGCTACCCTCATAATGAAATATGTTCATTATATCTCTTGATATTTTATACTCTGAATAATCCCTTGTTCCATAGTTTAAATTGGTGAAGTAACACTGAAAGCAGAAAAATGTTAAATATAATATACTGCCTTTACATTATCCCTACTTCCTTAAGGTGAACCCTACAGTTATACAGCATTGAAACTGCTGCTTCGGTTCACTAAATGATACTTTGTCCCCTAATTTACTATGAATTACTAGCTTAATCTATGTAGTAATAATCATAAAGGAAAAAATGTTTGTGGCTTTTTTCTGGAGTTTAGAAGAAACTGGTGCTTGTATATTACCATTTCTACTTTTTTCCAGTATCAAAATATGAATCCATTTATCCTTTGTAATAATACTTATAAACATGAATATCTGAACTAAAACATTCACCCATTAGACAGGTGAATTAAAAAATGCTGTAAGAGCAATAATGCTTAAAGAGATATTGAATTCAATAGAATTTTTCTTTTCAATAGCAAAGTTCATTATCGCCAAAGTGGTATTTTAGTTGAAGAATTAGAATAAGAAGAAATCAAACTAAATAGGGGCAATGAATTCCTAGAAAAGTACTGAAAAGGAAAAGTATTCATTCAACTAATATACTGAATGAAATTCAGGCTTGTATCAGAGACTAGAGATAATAGTTGTATTTTTAGTCATTTTTTTGAGGTTCTCACAAGTCTGGTGATAAGCTGAAGACCAACATGTAAACACATAATTACATTACAGTGTAATAAATTGTATAAAACAAATATGCACAGGATGCTATGAGAAGATATAATCATGTAAGACGTAGAGGAATCATTAAAACCTTGGAGGAAATGATGCCAAATCTGCATCTTGAAGAGAATACCAATTAGCTCACCCCTTAGGCAGTGGGGCGCAGTGCTATTACTAACTAGGCTATTTTGTTGTCCGAAGAGCAAAATCTTCTAGAGGCAAGACTGGGGAGGGATGCGTATTGTATAGGCAAACTGGAAGCAAAATGTTAGGGCAGTTTAAGAGCTACCATTTTGCCCCTACATTACTTGATCAAAATCTAAATTGCGTACCGAGGTTTGATCCATTGGCTTCTGCAGAAATCTTTCACCTAACATATTTTTGACAGTGTCCACCATTGGTTGTAGATTATTGCAAGTTTCTGTCTCTCCTAAATGAATGCTAGTTGTCTACTGTCTTTCCACAGAGATGAATATCTTTGAAAACTTGAAATGAAGCACAAGGAATTTTATAGCTTATTGTCACTTTCTGCTATTAATTGGAATTGAAATGAATCCCCTTTTTCATGCAGCACATTGTGTATAACACCATGATGTAGAGCACACATTCTTCCAGCAATAACACAGGACATCAGTGCTTAAATACTTCATGCCCAGTATCTGATGGGTTATACTGAGATTTAATGTAAAATACCTTTTGTGGCTATTTGCTTGATATTTTCAACTTCTCAATTAGTACTATGTTCTTCTTATGCTACAATCTCTCCTCTAAATTCATGAACAATGTGCTTATCTTCTGTGCTAAGATAATGCTTCTCCTTTCCAGCTGTAACATTCTGTATCATTTTATTCCTGAGATGACCACTTGCAGTGCAGCTCTCAGTTCTTCCCTGCTGGCATACAACATCCTCCTCAACTGCCTTACAAGAGACTTGACCTGCAGTGCCTCATTAGCATTATGGATCTCTGGTCCACTACCAGCATCTAGTCCCCCCATAGTTTACCTTTGCCATTCTATGACCTGGTAGCTGAACTTTCCCACTGTAGCTTCCCTTAACAGAGCTAAGCTCCTCACAAACTCATAAAGCAACTGATTTTGTGTGTTTGTTTTCGTTTCTTAGTGATTCTCTGCTTGAAATAAAGAGATCAAAGTTATCTGTCTTCCCCTTTCCAAAGCCTAGCAATATCCACCTCAAGAATTTCATTTTAAACACATTTGTTACAACATATTTTTGCATTTTGTGGGTTTTAACCTCCTGGTGTTGCCTTCTACTAATAGATTAAAAAATTCCAAGTACTGAGATCAAAATTCTTTAGAGAAGGAATTCAGACTTACAAATTACATAAATCAACAGCTGTTCACTTGTAAGTCTAGATTTGCCAAGTGGAGAATGATAGTAATCTCTTTAAAGATTTGGAAGAAAGAGGCAATAATTATATTTGTTTTACTTTGGCTTGTAAAACAAAATGAAAATGTTGCTTTCGTCAAAAACGAAAGCAAAGATGCTTTAACTAATAAGGGGGATACCAGTTATGCTAAAAATAAAACATTATTATGTTTCTCATAATTAGTGTTAATATTTTTTCGTTAATAACTTGCTTAGCATAGAAAGGAGAGTTATGTGCTAATGCTTTATAGGTACAGCTTTATAATGTCATGATTTTTTGCAGCACTGTAAACCTACCAAAAAAACATAGTAAATTGTACTGACAAGGTTTTCATGCTTAAGCCTGCATTTTATTGTACTATTATCCCTGAACAAATTGAGGCACAATATTTCATTAGATTGGACAGATACATTATTGAAGACATAAAAGAATATCAAAGGCCATTCAGTAGCTTCAGCAAAGAGGATCAATATTAGGTTTTGTAGGTTTGTGAGCAAAAATACATTCTATATCATCGCTATATCTTTTATAATAAGACTCAATTTTAAAATACTCCAAATGAACAGATTTTTTTTTTTTTTTGCGGTATGCGGACCTCTCACTGTTGTGGCCTCTCCCGGTGCGGAGCACAGGCTCCGGACGCGCAGGCTCAGAGGCCATGGCTCACGGGCCTAGCCACTCCGCGGCATGTGGGATCTTCCCGGACCAGGGCACGAACCCGCATCCCCTGAATCGGCAGGCGGACTCTCAACCACTGCGCCAGCAGGGAAGCCCCAGATTATTTATTTTTAAGAGATTAAGGTACTGTTTTTCATAGGGCTTTAATATTCAGAGTTATTATATTTAGAGGAAGGAGGTTCACATTCAGACTTACAAATTACATCTCAGAATTGGATTCTGAAACAGTTCTGACAATAGGTCTGTAAGTCATCTATTACTTATTAGGTGACATGCAATTTCGTGGCAGTAAAGCATCTGAGATTGAAATTTCCCCCAAACACTCCCCACTTTCTACCATTAGAGATGTTAATTTGTCACAGAGCATCTAAAGTGTTATAAGGTTTTTACAAGAGGAAAAACCTGACATTCCATGTAAACACTAATCATAACAAAGTAGAGTAGCTGCATTAATATCAGACAAAGTAGACTTCTGAGCAAGTAATATTACCAGCGGTAAAAAGGGACATTACATAATTATAAAAGGGTTAATTCCTGAAGACTAGGTAACAAGCCTAAATGTATGACAACTAATTACAGAGCTTCAAAATACACAAAGTAAAAGCTGACAGAAACAGAAGAATAGACAAATGCACAGTTATTATTAGAGACTTCAACATTCATCTCAGTAATTGATAGAGCAGACAGAAAATCAGTGAGGATATACAAGACTTGAACAGCAGTAGCTACCAACTTATCCTAACTGAACTTTATAGAAGACTCCATCCAACAGCAAAATACACATTCTTTTCAAATTCAAATGGAACATTCACCAAGATAGACAGTAAATCCTCTCCAACCTGGTTGGGTATTTAAACCTAAAATATTCAATACTAATGTAAAAAATATTAGTTCATTGGACTATTGTCAGAATCTAATCATTACAATTGCTGGATTCTACTTAGTTCTATCCATCTTGCCCTTTACTCGATAGTTTCCAAGTGGTGTACTATAGGATAGCAAATCCCAGACTTCATTTTGTCAAACCTACAAATATCTAACAGCAAGTAGGCAGGGGAGTTCCCTGGTGGCCTAGTGGTTAGGATTCTGGGTGTTCACTGCTGTGATCTAGGTTCAGTCCCTGGTCAGGGAACTGAGGTCCTGCAAGCCACACAGGGCAGCAAAAAAAAAAAAAAAAAAAAAAAAGAAGGCAGAAAAACAGCCATATAGCCTCTTGCCAACCTCAGTCCTTGGGTGCTGTGACAAGCAGGTTGCACAAAAGATTCACTCCAAAGCAGATGCAACAGTGTGCTGATAGGATGAGCACATTTTCTTACATCAGAGTCCATAGTCATTACCTGTGAGGGTGGGGTCACAGGATTAAATGGAGCCCCAGACCTCAGGGGCTACTCTGACAAGATTACTTCCTTTATTCAAGGGTAGTTCAGCTGATAAAACCTTTCTTACCTACCACATATCTTGAACACTGCTCACTTCGCCAATGAAGTAATTTTCCCTATATTCCTTCTGCTAATTCACAATCCCTCTGTTTAGATTTGGATATCAATATTTGAAACTTTACTGTGTTCATCTCTCAAGCACAGGTTGCTGATTGAGGTAGTTCAAAGGCTAATCAGCCACCCCTATTTTGTAGATTAACATTAATTTACACTTACATATATATCACACTCTATGTTAATTATAAATAAATATATTTAAAGTTATGATCCAACCATATATAAATCAATATACTAAAAATACACTAAAATATTTTAAGTATTTAAATAATTTAAATACTGCAATATCTCATAAGTGAATTGGGAGGTGGGAAGCTCAGAGCAGTAAAATGAATTGATAATGCCAAAGGAAATCGTGGGATTTTAGGTAAACCAACACTGGGGAAAAAGCTAACTGCTTTTTGATACTTTGTTCTACCATCTTATAATAACTGTTATTTAACTACCACTCTAATTTTCCTGAGAACAAAGAACAAATTGTCTGTCTGTAGGTAATAGGACTCACCTTCTTGACGCATCTATTAAAATGCTGCTTAATTAAAATCAACATTTGTTTGACAGTAGAACTTAATTCTCTTACTTCTAGGTGTGTAGGAAAAATATTCTCATTTGTACCACATATTTTTAAAAATCCTATTAACATAGGACATATTAGCTGCAAGTGGTTCTACCAATGTTATCTTTTTTCAATCATGGATACTTACACCATTAAATGGTGTTCATCTGACTGAGCCACTGAAGAACCATTCACCTCCCACATTCCAATTTTAGCACCTACTCTTTGCTCTTCGTTTTGTATATGCCAAGTTATTCAACTTCCACAGAGATTTATCTCTTTACAATGCTTGTCAAACTCTTCCAAGGGTTTCCTCTAGTGGTAGAGAAAAATATGCCTCCTCAGGCTCAATTTTTCTTTGAAGGCTTCTATTTTATCTTAAAAATCCATATGAATTTTGTGTTTAAATACACAGCTTATCGATGTTAATTTTTCTAAGTGTTAATATTTAAAACTCTGATCACTTAAATCACATTTATCATGTAGTTTTACAAAATTCTTCTAGTTTCTCTATGTGGACCCAATCTAATTTGGAATCAGAAATTTACTGGACACAGCTGAAAACAAATTTAGAAATCACTATGAAGGGTGAGAAATGTCCCATGAACCTACTATTTTTTCACAGTAGCCTTAAGGGGCCATATAAAGAGAGAGAAAATGGCGTTAGCAAGTTCATGAACTCCATTTTTCCAAATTCTGTTTCAGAATGCCTATCTCAACAAAAAGCAGAGGGATTTTAGTGAGTATTTGCTGCTTCAATATAGGTAGGATTAATTCCATATGGAAGAAACCAGTGCACTCAAGGATCTCTGGAGTTTCCTTTATTCCTAAAAAGCCAGATTACAGGAATCGTCTCCCAGATTTATACCTGGGAAGCCTGGGAGGCCATGAAGACTGCCTCTGCATTAAATACCAACCTTGAAAAATAACCATCTAATGCAGCTCATTGTTATCTGGAGATAAAGGACTACAAAAGCCATAGAAGACAATGTAACAAGTTATTTTGGGGAAGAGAACTGAGTGGTTAGAGGTCAGGAGTAGCAAAGACACTTTTTCTGGTTCTCCTTGTTTCCTCTGTGTTTGTATTATACACATTATCTCTTTTAGAAAATAAACTCAGAATAATTTTTAATAAATAATTTCAAGGTATCAGAAAGGATATGGGGAGGGGGAAGGGTGAGCTGTGACAGGGCGAGAGAGAGTCATGGACATATACACACTAACAAACGTAAGGTAGATAGCTAGTGGGAAGCAGCCGCATGGCACAGGGATATCGGCTCCTCCGTGCTATGTGACCGCCTGGAGGGGTGGGACAGGGAGGGTGGGAGGGAGGGAGATGCAAGAGGGAAGAGATATGGGAACATATGTATATGTATAACTGATTCACTTTGTTATAAAGCAGAAACTAACACACCACTGTAAAGCAATTATACCCCAATAAAGATGTTAAAAAATAATAATAAAAAAAAAGATATCAGAAAGGAAGCAGCAAGTGGCTTTTTGTCTCACTTATCATAATTTTAGCCTTGCGGGTCTTGCCCAGAGAGCTCTGGAGAAGCTCAAAGTCACACTAAATCAAGCGTCCATGCCTGACACTGCTTTACAATTGAGCAGCTGCACGGTTAATCCTTGCGGCTGAAATAGAGAAGGTATGCAAATGTGAAGGAATAGCCAAAGATACCTACAAGTTGCATATGTTCCTATTTATTTAAAAAAAATAAAAATTTACTTTAGAAAGGGAGGAAAAAGAGTCTGTAACTATTTTACTCATTTACGCATCAACAATGTTTTGAAACTACAGATTGCCTAAGACCTACAGTGAGCCATGTTATATTCATTGCATCTAATAAGTGGAAACCAACTACAATTTGTTTTTCAATTTACTTCTATTTTATTATAGGATTATTCATACTAACAAAAAGAACATCCAACACTAAATGAACTAATCTAAACTAAATATTTCTATTAATACATATCCCAAGTCAGAGGTGAAGTTTTGTCGAGGTTATAGGGAAAGGATGCACCACACGATTAACCCACCAAAAAGTCCTCTCCGCTCTCCTCGTCTTTCCCCTTTCCATCCAAATTGTACACAGATTAAGACAGCTGTGGATTTGAGTGAAAAGTCTCTAACAGAAATGGACTCTCAAAGACTGCTCTTCTGAGTTCTGACTTTCCATTTTTGATTCGACACCATCAGGATTCACTGACTACAGCTACTGTGGGGCTGAACAGTAAAGAAAAGCTTCACTAAGTACAAAGCATTATATCAGGACCTGTGTCAGGCAGATTGTTAAAACTGAAGGAATATTGGTGATGGGAGTGTGAAACTCCATTTCTCCAAACTCTGCTTAAGAAAAATCTATGACATGCAGAGAATGATTATCTCTTCTTGGTCAGTCTGGGATGTTTAGAGAAGAGGGCATTATTCATTTTTTATTCCATAAGCATTTAAGTCCACTGCTGCCAAGGAATGAAGGCATTGGCTAAATGACTGCTAATTAAAAATACAGGAAAGCTTAAAGTTGACTTCATAAAGATGTCATGGCAATATAGTGCATCAGTAAATCACCACAGCTTCCCAGATGTAAGCAAATAAGCCTAGATCTATTTCTTTTATTTTTTTTAAACTATTTATTTTACTTTTAGCTGCGCTGGGTCTTCGTTGCTGGGCGCAGGCTTTCTCTAGTTGCGGCAAGCGGGGGCTACTCTTCATTGTGCTGCTCAGGCTTCTCATTGCTGTGGCTTCTCCTGTTGCAGAGCACGGGCTCTAGGCGCGTGGGCTTCAGTAGTTGTGGCACACGGGCTCAGCAGTTGTGCTGCACGGGCTTACCTGCTCTGCGGCATGTGGAATCTTCCCAGATCAGGGCTCAAACCCGCGTCCCCTGCATTGGCAGGTGGATTCTTAACCACTGCACCACCAGGGCAGCCCAAGCCTAGATCTATTCACTTCTGAATTTTTATTTCAGGATATGAATCCACTGCCCACTCCAAAGGTCTATGTGAACACAATTTCAGTTCTTTCTTCTTTACCAAACAACATCTGTGAAACAATTTATGTTCTTCCTCACCAAGGGAAAAGAAAATCCCTTCTTATATATATAAATATATATAAATATATATATATATATATATATATATATAAAAGAATCTATTTCAACAACCTTTATTCCATACAACCTCCACAAAGGCAAATTTCTTTTTCCATTTCTCCAAGCTTTTTCCTTCCTTCTGTCTCCTTGGCTGCCAAAGTTGACTTAGTACATAGAAGCAAACCTATCACTTTCTGACTTACCCTCTCCCCAAAGGTACTGAAAAGTCTAAGGAAACTCATACACTGAGTTAAAACTCTCAATAGAAAAAAAAAATGTGATTCATTATAATCAACTCACAAAATAGACTTGTCCTCCATTCTCTAGGTAATGCCAAACACCCATGCTATCTTACAGTAGTCACTAGACTTAATGACGTGTGTGTTCATCCAAGTTGCTTATTTTAACCATGAGGTGAAAATGAATAACTCTTAAGCCTCCTTTGCATAACTTGCTCCCTTTACTCACTGTCCAGACAGCCCTCACCCTCAGCTGCAATCTTTGCCCTCAGTAGATCTGGAGTGAGGACTACACACTTTCATTTCTAACAGGCTCCCAGGTAATGTACTGCTGCTGATCTGAGATCATACATAAGTTTAAAATGCTCTGTTATAACCCTTTATAGAGTTTTGGGGTTCCAATCATGGGCTCTGGAAAATAAATTATACTAGATACTTATATATCATTTCTGCCAAGTAAATGGCTGAATTAGTCCATCAGAGAGTATTTGTTTAATACCTACTTCAAAATTCCTAGTAAAATATTTTCATCTTAGCTTGGTAGATATTTCTAAAGAATTTGCCAACTCAAAATCCAAAAGACTTCAGTCCAAGTCTTTCAAATGCTGTCAGTAGCCCATCCATTATTAATATTCTTCTCCTTTCTCCTTATCTCCTTATCACCAGGTTATAATAATATATGATTTATAATTCAATCTCTGCAGATGGGGTTCAGGACTAAAGAGGTTTTCCTGTCCTTAAGATGTGTTTATTCATTCACTCAATAAATATTTATTGATCACATACTATGTGCCAGGCACTGTGTCTTCCGATAACCACAGAACACAAAGATGTAAATTTTCTACAGTTACAGAGCTCACATTCCACAGGGGTAGGAAATGGACAATGAAATCCATACATATAAATAATTTCAGATAGACATAAGTAAATGACTAAACTAAAACAACATAATAGGACAAAGGGAGACTGAAAGTACTATTTTAGACAGGATGATTAGAAAAAACCTTTATGTGCTGATCTCATGAGAGCTGAGATGCAAATGATGAGAGAGAGAGCCAACCATGGAAAGATCTGAAAGAAGAACATTCTAGAGAGGGCAGACAGCAGAAGCAAGAACTACAATCCTGCAGCCTGTGGAACAGAAACCACATTCACAGAAAGACAGACATGATGAAAAGGCAGAGGGCTATGTACCAGATGAAGGAACAAGAAAATACCCCAGAAAAACAACTAAATGAAGTGGAGACAGGCAACCTTCCCGAAAAAGAATTTAGAATAATGATAGTGAAGATGATGCAGGACCCCGGAAAAAGAATGGAGGCAAAGATCCAGAAGATGCAAGAAATGTTTAACAAAGACCTAAAAGAATTAAAGAACAAACAAACAGAGATGAACGATACAATAACTGAAATGAAAACTACACTAGAAGGAATCAATAGCAGAATAACTGAGGCAGAAGAACAGATAAGTGACCTGGAAGACACAATGATGGAATTCACTGCTGCCGAACAGAATAAAGAAAAAAGAATGAAAAGAAATGAAGAGAGCCTAAGAGACCTGTGAGACAACATTAAACGCAACAACATCCACATTATAGGGGTCCCAGAAGGAGAAGAGAGAGAGAAAGGAACAGAGAAAATATTTGAAGAGATTATAGTCGAAAATTTCCCTAACATGGGAAAGGAAATAGCCATCCAAGTACAGGAAGTGCAGCGAGTCCCATACAGGATAAACCCAAGGAGAAACACGCCTAGACACATAGTAATCAAATTGGCAAAAATTAAAGACAAATTATTGAAAGCAGCAAGGGAAAAAGGACAAATAACATACAAGGGAACTCCCATAAGGTTAACAGCTGATTTCTCAGCAGAAACTCTACAAGCCAGAAGGGAGTGGCTTGATACACTTAAAGTGATGAAAGGGAAGAACCTACAACCAAGATTACTCTACCCGGCAAGGATCTCATTCATATTCGATGGAGAAATCAAAAGCTTTACAGACAAGCAAAAGCTAAGAGAATTCAGCACCACCAAACTAGCTCTACAACAAATGCTAAAAGGACTTCTCTAGGTGGAAAACACAAGAGAAGAAAAAGACCCACAAAAACATACCCAAAACAATTAAGAAAATGGTCATAGGAACATACATATCGATAATTACCTTAAACGTGAATGGATTAAATGCTCCAACCAAAAGAAACAGGCTTGCTGAATGGATACAAAAACAAGACCCATATATATGCTATATACAAGAGACCCACTTCAGACCTAGGGACACATACAGACTGAAAGTGAGGGGATAGAAAAAGATATTCCATGCAAATGGAAATCAAAAGAAAGCTGGAGTGGCAATACTCATATCAGATAAAATAGACTTTAAAATAAAGAATGTTACAAGAGACAAGGAAGGACACGACATAATGATCAAGGGATCAATCCAAGAGGAAGATATAACAATTATAAATATATATGCACCCAGCATAGGAGCACCTCAATACAAAAGGCAACTGCTAACAGATTAAAAGAGGAAATCGACAGTAACACAAAAATAGTGGGGGACTTTAACACCTCCCTTACACCAATGGACAGATCATCCAAAATGAAAATAAATAAGGAAACAGAAGCTTTAAATGACACAATAGACCAGATAGATTTAACTGGTATTTATAGGTCATTCCATCCAAAAACAGCAGATTACACTTTCTTCTCAAGTGCGCACAGAACATTCTCCAGGATACATCACATCTTGGGTCACAAATCAAGCCTCAGTCAATCTAAGAAAACTGAAATCACATCAAGCATCTTTTCTGACCACAACGCTATGAGATTAGAAATGAATTACAGGGAAAAAAACGTAAGAAACACAAACACGTGGAGGCTAAACAATACATTACTAAATAACCAAGAGATCACTGAAGAAATCAAAGAGGAAATCAAAAAATACCGAGAGACAAATGACAATGAAAACACAATGATCCAAAACCTATGGGATGCAGCAAAAGCAGTTCTAAGAGGGAAGTTTATAGCTATACAAGCCTACCTCAAGAAACAAGAAGAATCTGAAATAAACAATCTAACCTTACACTGGAAGGAACTAGAGAAAGAAGAACAAACAAAACCCAAGTTAGCAGAAGGAAAGAAATCATAAAGATCAGAGCAGAAATAAATGAAATAGAAACAAAGAAAACAATAGGAAAGATCAATGAAACTAAAAGCTGGTTCTTTGAGAAGATAACCAAAATTGATAAACCATTAGCCAGGCGCACCATGAAAAAGAGGGAGAGGACTCAAATCAATAAAATTAGAAATGAAAAAGGAGAAGTTACAACAGACACCACAGAAATACAAAGCATACTAAGAGACTACTAAAAGGAACCCTATGCCAAAAAAATGGACAACCTGGAAGAAATGGACAAATTCTTAGAAAGGTATAACCTTCCAAGACTGAACCAGGAAGAAATACAAAATATGAACAGACCAATCAAGAGTAATGAAATTGAAACTGTGATTAAAAATCTTCCAACAAACAAAAGTCCAGGACCAGATGGCTTCACAGGTGAATTCCATCAAACATTTAGAGAAGAGCTAAAACCCATCCTTCTCAAACTCTTCCAAAAAACTGCAGAGGAAGGAACACTCCCAAACTCATTTTACGAGGCCACCATCCCCCTGATACCAAAACCAGACAAAAATACTACAAAAAAAGAAAATTACAGACCAATATCACTGATGATTATAGATGCAAAAATCCTCAACAAAACACTAGCAAACAGAATCCAACCACACTTTAAAAGGATCATACACCATTATCAAGTGGGATTTATCCCAGGAATGCAAGGATTCTTCAATATACGCAAATCAATCAATGTGATACACCATATTAACAAATTGAAGAATAAAAACCATATGATCATCTCAATAGATGCAGAAAAAGTTTCTGACAAAATTCAACACCAATTTATGATTATAACTCTCCAGAGAGTGGGCATACAGGGAACCTATGTCAACATAATAAAGGCCATATATGACAAACCCACAGCAAACATCATTCTCAATGGTGAAAAACTGAAAGCATTTCCTCTAAAATCAGGAACAAGACAAGGATGTCCACTCTCACCACTATGATCAAACATAGTTTGGAAGTCCTTGCCATGGCAATCAGAGAAGAAAAAGAAATAAAAGGAATACAAATTGGAAAAGAAGAAGTAAAACTGCCACTGTTTGCAGATGACATGATATTATACATAGAGAATCCTAAAAATGCCACCAGAAAACTACTAGAGCTAATCAATGAATTTGGTAAAACGGCAGGATACAAAATTAATGCACAGAAATCTCTTGCATTCCTATACACTAATGATGAAAAATCTGAAAGAGAAATTAAGGAAACACTCCCATTTACCATCGTAACAGAAAGAATAAAATACCTAAGAATAAACCTACCTAGGTAGACAAAAGACCTGTATGCAGAAAACTATAAGACACTGATGAAAGAAATTAAAGATGATACCAACAGATGGAGAGATATACCATGTTCTTGGATTGGAAGAATCAAAATTGTGAAAATGACTATAATACCCAAAGCAATCTACAGATTCAATGCAATTCCTATCAAATTACCAATGGCATTTTTTACAGAACTATAACAAAAAATCTTAAAATTTGTATGGAGACACAAAAGACCCCAAATAGCCAAAGCAGTCTTGAGGGAAAAAAACGGAGCTGGAGGAATCAGACTCCCTGACTTCAGACTATACTATAAAGCTACAGTAATCAAGACAATATGGTACTGGCACAAAAACAGAAACATAGATCGATGGAACAAGATAGAAAGCCCAGAGATAAACCCACGTACCTATGGCAAGGATTTACAATGGAGAAAAGACAGTCTCTTCTATAAGTGGTGCTGGGAAAACTGGACAGCTACATGTAAAAGAGTGAAATTAGAACACTCCCTAACACCATACACAAAAATAAACTCAAAATGGATTAGAGATCTAAAAGTAAAACCGGACACTATAAAACTCTTAGAAGAAAACATAGGAAGAACACTCTAACATAAATCACAGCAAGATCTTTTTTAATCCACCTCCTAGAGTAGCGGAAATAAAAACAAAAATAAACAAATGGGACCTAATGAAACTTCAAAGGTTTTACACAGCAAAGGAAACCATAAACAAGACGAAAAGAGACCCCTAAGAATGGGATAAAATATTTGCAAACGAATCAACAAAGGATTAATCTCCAAAATATATAAACAGCTCATGCAGCTCAATATTTAAAAAAACAAACAGCCCTGTCCAAAAATGGGCAGAAGACCTAAATAGACATTTCTCCAAAGAAGACATACAGATGGCCAAGAAGCACATGAAAAGCTGCTCAACATCACTAATCATTAGAGAAATGCAAATCAAAACTACAATGAGGTATCACCTCACACCAGTTAGAATGGGCATCATCAGAAAATCTACAAACAACAAATGCTGGAGAGAGTGTGGAGAAGAGGGAACCCTCTTGCACTGTTGGTGAGAATGTAAACTGATACAGCCACTATGGAGAATAGTATGGAGGTTCCTTAAAAAACTAAAAACAGAATTACCATATGATCCAGCAATCCCACTACTGGCCATATGCCCAGAGAAAACCATAATTCAAAAAGACGCATGCACCCCAATATTCATTGTGGCACTATTTACAATAGCCAGGTGATGGAAACAACCTTAATGCCCATCGACAGACGAATGGATAAAGAAGATGTGGTACATATATACAATGGAATATTACTCAGCCATAAAAAGGAACGAAATTGGGTCATTTGTTGAGACGTGGATGAATCTAGACACTGTCATACAGAGTGAAGTCAGTCAGAAAGAGAAACACAAATATCGTATATTAACGCATATATGTGGAACCTAGAAAAATGGCACAGATCAACCGGTTTGCAGGGCAGAAACTGAGACACAGATGTAGTGAACAAACGTATGGACACCAAGGGGGGAAAGCGACAGGGGGTTGGGGGTGGTGGCATGATGAATTGGGTGATTGGGACTGACATGTATACACTGATGTGTATAAAGTGGATGACTAATAAGAACCTGCTGTATAAAAAAATACATAAAATTTAAAAATTTTTAAAAAAGAAGAACATTCTAATGATCTGATTTCCATGATATATTCTGTAGACTGTGTCCCTCCAAGTAGTTGCTGTGTATGCAGTACTCTACGGGTGTCTGATTTTATGTGAAAAGGCTGCTTTGCAAACCCAGTTGGTGTTCAATTATCTCTTGTTTTGCCTACATTTTTAGCTCTTTACAAGAAAAGATCACTGTAGACTACTTTCATGAGGATAGTCGAGAATAAAGGGAGTGTAGGTGCAGATTTCCATGAGCCAAGAGCAAACTACACATAGAAAGTTTAAGCCCATCATACATTCCTAAAAGGAAGGAAAATTTCTCTTTAATAAGCACTTATTGAGCACTGGTTACATGAGCAATAAAAGTCTTTTTTTAAATAGCAGAATAAAATGTGGGTGTATATAAATGAATATGATATCAATCCTGTCATCAAGGAGCTTACAGGACTTCCCTGGCGGTGCAGTGGTTAAGACTCACGCTCCCAATGCAGAGGGCTCAGGTTCGATTCCTGGTCAAGGAACTAAGATCCCACATGCTGTGTAGTGTGGCCAAAAAAAAAAAAAAAAAAAATAGCTTACAAATAAACTATAAAGTAAAATTGAAAAATTGAGAAAGCAGAAGTACAAGGTGATGGAAATAATCACTTTGAAGAAAGGGTGATTAATTTCTGCTACAAGAATCTGTAAATGTTGCAGTGAGAAGTGAATATTTGACTTAAGCCTTGAAATATGAAACATGAGGCACCATATCAATAGACAGTATTAAAGGCTGTGGAAAGAACCTGATAAAATCAGTTGGGGAATAAGTGTAAGGAAGAAAAAAGGCCCAAGGATTGAGCCCCCTGCACAAGGATGTTAATGACCTTGAAGGTGAGGAGGCACAATAAGTAGACATTCCAACCATGCCAAATGACGCATAGATCTAGTAAGATGAGCAGTGAAAACTGACCTTTGGATTTAGCAATGTGGAGGTAAATGGTGACCCTGAAAAGAGCTGTTTCAGTGGAGAGTAGAAAGGAATGATTTATTGAAGTTGATTCAAGTCAAAAAGAAAGGAGAAGTATTTAAAATCAGCACTGCATATCAGTGTTTCTCAGACTTTAATGTCATTGTGAATCTTGGAGATCCTACTAAAAAGCAGTTTCTGATTTAATAGGTCCAGAGTGGGACCTGGGAGTCTGTATTCTATGAGTAGGAATACAGACTCCCAGGTCTGTATTTCTTTATATACATTTCATCATCCTAGATGATGTTGAAGTTATTGGTGGGTCTTAATTTGAGTAGAAGAAAGAAAAAGAAAATCAGGAGTTTTCTATGGAAAAATCCAAGGAAATGGGTTGGGTGAGCAAAGCAACTAAGGGAATGTGAGGTCAAGAGAATTATTTCTAGGATTCTCATTACCAGAGCAAGTGTGCTTGCATGCCAATGGGAATGATCCAAAGCCAAGAGAAAAAAATCAAAGATGGATGAGAGAGGGGATAATTGTTTGAATAATGTCCTTGAGTAGTCAAGAGAAAATGGTATCCAGTGATAAATGAAGAGGAAGCTCTGGATTGAAGCACAGACAATTCACCTATATTACCAAAGTGGGCTGCAAAGTTCCTGGGTATAGATGTAGATGAGTTGGGTGGTGGAATGCAGAGAGGTTCTTTTCAGATTGTTTTTATTTCTCAATGCAGTAAGATAGCTGAAGGGACTGCGGGAAAATGTTAGATGTTTGAGGAAAGAGGGGACCATGTAAAATAATCGTGACGTGAGGGAAGGGAACGATGAGCAAGGATTTTCAGGGCAGAGGAACTACACTATCTGATACTGTAACAGTGGATACGTGTCATTATAAAATTGTCCAAACCCAAAGAATGTACAACACCAAGAGTAAAATCCATTGTAAACTACGGACCTTGGGTAATTATGATGTGTCAATGTAGGTTCATCAATGTAGGTAACAAATGTACCACTCTGGTGGGGGATGCTGATAATTGGAGGAGGGGGTTATGCATAAGTGGGGGCAGGGGGTATGCAGGAAATCTCTGTACCTTCACTCAATTTTGTTTTGGACCTGAAACTGCTCTAACCAATAAAGTTTATTATATAAATAAGTAATAATCATGAGATGGTAAATTGATTCTGGCAGTTGTTCTCAACCCTATCAGACCCAATGCTCCCTTTTATAACACATATCTTTAACATCTTTGCAACTATTATAAAAATAATTAATTTAACCTACCTACATATATTTTTTAAGTCAATATAATGCCCTCAGCATAATATAAGGAAATAAAAGGAAAGTTATGCATAATAAAATAACATGTATTCCCATATGTAAATGCTCAGACTTAAGCATTAGGAGACCAAAAACATCTCCACAAAACACTTATACTCTCTAGGGGGCGATACGACTTTTGGTGAGAATCATTATGTTGCTAGAAATGACGAAGGGCCCACTCCATCAGGGACTGTAATTTCACCAGAGACCCATTAGCAGGGGTGTGCATTTTGCTCAGCTGCCTGGATGCAAGCTCAGAGTAGGCCAAGTTGCATTTAATCAGGGCAGCAGCTTTACTGGAGAAGAAAATGGACTGAGAATGGAACAAGGAAGTTTATGGCCCAGGTCCACATCCCTTTCTGCAATTCCATAATCCAACAAGAGCATGGAAAAAGGAAAGTTTTGTTTTCATAAGGTTGTTCACAACTCATTTGGCAACAAAATTCAACTTGAATAGACACAAAACTATTCAAAGCCTTTACTGATCCCACTTATTTAGGCATAATCATCAGTTTCACTGCAGATATAATATGGTATAGGAAATATACTATCGTTCTATAATTTGTTTTTAATCTGAATCTGGAAATAGATTAGACCTCAGGGGTTTGGGATGAAGGATTATGACCTGTGTACATAAGGGAATTAATAAAATAATGGGCCATGTAATCTAAGATGGACTAGACAGGAAGTGAGGACAAGAGCAGTAAGGGACAGTGAAACGATGGAGTTGCTGGATTGCAGATTGCTGGATTAGATGTACTGGAAGTGATCCAGGAAGACTGGAGTGATGATCACACACTGTGATGCTTTTAACTGAGAATATGAATCCAGTGCAGTTACAGGTAATGACAAGTTTGGACCATGAGGTGGCTGAGGTGAGGAAGAATCATCCATGTGGATATTGCAGTCACTAAGATTAGTACTGGGATATTTAGATCTGACTGCATCAAAGAGTAGTGGTGACTAACATAGTCTGATATCTTCAGCTTCAACAAACCTGGTTAGTGTGAGGTATAGGAAAAGAGAAAAGTTTGGAGGAAGCAAAGAGGAAAAAGGTGAACACTTATCCCATGGTGTGGAGTAACAGGTGTGAAGAGAAAATAGAAAACTAAAATAATTGGCTCAGTCCTAAGGATACACATAAACAACAGCAGAATTTTGTATATGAGCCTGCTCTATTTAGCTAAAATGGAATAGTTCAGGGGTCAGTAAGCTTTTTTTCCATAAAGGGCCAGATAATAAATATTTTAGGTTTTGTGTTATAGTTACTCAACTCTGCTGTTGTAGTGCAAAAAGCAGCTATATCCAATAGGTATAGAAATAGGCATGGTTCTGTTTCAGTAACATTCTATTTATGGTTACTGAGCTTTTAATTTCACATAATCTTCAATGCCAGGAAATATTACTCTTCTTTTGATTTTTTTTGTTCAATCATTTAAAAATGTAAAAACCTTTCTTATTATGGTAGGCAGCAGTCCAGATTTGGACCAAGTGCCAAAGATGGACAAATTCTGGAATTGTTTAATATGTAGATAGTAAAAGGGAAGAAGATGTTGGAACCAGATTAGAGAACGCTTCAAAACCATGCTAAAGCTTCTGCTTTTTTTTGTTGTTGTTATGCTTTAGAACCTATTCAAAATTGTCATGGAAGCAAAAGATATATCATCAGTGTTTCAGGAATATAAGTGGTTGTAGTAGGAATAATGGATTAAAAAGACAAGAGATTGGCTGCAGAGTGTCTGTTTAGAGGCCTTGGCACTTATGCAGAAAGGACATAAATGCCCAGGGACACCATTGTTTGAGAAAGCAGAAGCCATTCAATGTCATTAGAAATGAAGTGGCAACATTGAAAGGATATTAAATATACAGTTTTACTATCTCTCTGAACATACTGTAAGGAGAATGGTAAAAGAATATTTAGAAACATTAAAGAGATTTAACCCAAATGACTCAGACGGTAAGAATATGACACTGGTAAAGAAATGAGGGGAGCGGGTACACAGAGGAGAAGAGTTCAGAAAAAGGCGATCTAAGAATATGATCTTAGCTGGTACCATAGCTAAAATTATTTCCTCCTGAGACTTGAGAATTCTTTACTATGACAATTTCTTAAAATACTTATCTCTCTTGAATTTTATGCCTGGCCATTGTGGGTGAAACCCTGGGGGACGGAAAGGAGAATTCCCATACTAGAGGCTACAAGTGATTCTTACCCAGTAAGGCACGTCTGAGACCCATTCCAAGACCAAAGAATTCCTGGATTAGGTCAGCAAGAAACACGTTGCTGGTATGCTACCATGGCAGTGGTTTCTTGGCTCCTTCTGTAGAAAAGTAAACATATACCCTGAAACCTCTGCCAGGAGCCTTTGTATTCGTCCAAAAAATCCCAGCAGAACTGAAGAAACTTGATGAGTACTATGCAGAAAATCCACTCATGTTATACTTTGTCCTCTGTTATTTACAGACTACACCTTAAGTGGGGCAATTGAAATTTGGTCCTGGGCTGCCTCTCTTCTACCTGTATTCTCCTCCAGCACTAGGGCAGTTAATAATACCTTCTATAGTGAAAAGTGTCATGAAGGACATGGAAATACCCTAGCATTTGAGGAAACTCATGTACACTGGTCCCTCCCTACCACTGAAGCTGAAATCAGAATGAAGCAAAGAACCAGGTTTGTGATAATCTGGGGTCTCCAACTTCAGAAAGAAGAAAGATAAGCCATGGAAGAACAAGGATGATGGTTTGGCTTGAGAGGAAAAGGAGCACAGTTAAGGAAGGAGGGTGGGTGGAGACCAGATCACATGGTGTCTTCTCAGATAGGAAGGAATTTTGATTTTTTTCTAAAGGAGATGGAAAACCATTGGAGGAAGCAGCATCTTATTTACCTTTTTTTAAAAAATCACTGGGATATACCTTTTCATTCTTTCAGTGGTACCTCTTAAAGTTCATAATTTCAATCTCATCCAATTTATCTCTTTCTTTTCCTTTATATTCAGTACTTTTGTATATCGAATAAGAAATCATTCTCAACCCCAAAGTTAAGAAGCTATTTTTCCATTTCCTTCTCAAAGTTGTATTTACCCTCCACAATTATATCTACAATCCATAGTTATCGCTACAGTCTGGAACTTATTTATGTGTGCAATGTGAGTTAGAAGTCAAGATTCTAATTTGCCACATGTATAGCTGTCTCAGTATTGTTTCTGAAAATACTAGCCTTTTCCCACTGTCACCTTTCTCATGAGTTAGTGCCTTAGTCAACTCAGGCTGCTATAATAAAATACCATCAAGTGGTATTTACTTCTCATACTTCTAGAAGCTGAAAGCCCAAGATTATGGCATCAGCATGGCTGGTTCTGGTGAAAGCCCTCTTTTGAGTTGCAGACAGCCAACTTTTCATTGTATCCTCACAGTGACAGAAAAAGAATAAGCCAGCTCTTGGCTTCTTTTTATAAGGGCACTAATCCCATTCACAAGGGCTCCACCTTCATGACCCAATTTCTTCCCAAAGGTGCCACCTCCAAATGCCATCACACTGGGGATTAAATTTGAACATAAAGTTTGGGGGAATGTAGATCTGTCAGGTTATCCCATGTGTACAGGCCTGTTTCTGGGTTCTACTGTGTTACATTCTACGGCTTTCTACAATTTTAACAAACTACTCAAAATATTAAATGTTGCAAGTCAAAAAGATGGATGTAGCTAAAAAACTAATTCTTATATACTTCATTTTCTTGGGGACAGAACAATAAAGTATAACTGGAGAAATGAGGACCTACACTGTCTAATTATATAAAGTAGATTACCTAAACCAACTTGTATTATAGCACATTTGGGAGTTTTAGCTAAAAAAGAAAACATAAAGTATTTAAGTTCTAAATAAAGATTGTTTATGGAATACTACTCAACCATAAAAAAGAACAAAATAATGCCATTTGCAGCAACATGGATACAACTAGAGATTATCGTGCTAAGTGAAGTAAGTCAGAAAAAGAAAGACAAATACCATATGATATCACTTATATGTGGAATCTAAAATATGGCACAAACGAACCTATCTACAAAACAGAAACAGTCAGGGCTTCCCTGGTGGCGCAGTGGTTGAGAGTCCGCCTGCCGATGCAGGGGACATGGGTTCGTGCCCTGGTCCGGGAAGATCCCACATGCAGTGGAGCGGCTGGGCCCGTGAGCCATGGCCGCTGAGCCTGCGCATCCGGAGCCTGTGCTCCGCAACGGGAGAGGCCACAACAGTGAGAGGCCCGCGTACCGCCAAAAAAATAAAAAAAATAAAAAGAAATAGACATAGAGAACAGACTTGTGGTTGCCAAGGGGGAGGAGGGAAGAGAGAGGGATGGAGTGAGAGTCTGGGGTTGGGAGATGCAAACTATTACATTTAGAATGGATAAACAAGGTGCTATTATAGCACAGGGAACTATATCCAATCTCCTGTGATAAACCATGATGGAAAAGAATATGAAAAAGAATGTCTCTATGTGTAAAAGCAGAGATTGGCACAGCACTGCAAATCAACTCTACTTCAATAAATAAATAAATAAAGCAAAGATTGTTTGAAGCACTGATGTTTACATATTTACCCATTTTGATACACTTCTAACCATATATGTAAACAAATTATTTAGAGCTGCAGTTTTCAAACTTTTTTGGCAATGCCAAAATACTCACCCAGTGATTCCAAGTCATAGTTTGAACAACATGAATTTAGATCTTAAAAATTCCAAACAAACAAAAACAAAAGTGATTAATTATGACTGTGTAGTCTACAATTATGTTTTAATACATTTTTTTTTTTGCCCAAATAAGGCAGAACCAGTAATACTTACAGGCTGACATTCATTATTTATTCTCACCACTTCAAAAATAATACAAAACAGTTTTGTAACCAAACTGTCCTACCATATTCCTATTTAGAGTATATATAGACCTTAAAAAGCCTGGAGCATCCAATGTGCCACAATGATCTTCTCCTGTACAGATATGCATTTTATTGTTTTTCTACTTACATTACACATACAAAAAAATCTCTAAAGGTAATGTTAAATGGCTGATCATATAGAATATATTCCTAAAAGCCAAGTAACTCTATATAGAGAGAGATGGCATTGAGTTTCCAAAAGAAAGGTTTCCTGAGAGGTGGTGATTCTTGATTTGAGTCTTAAGAGAGGTATAAGCTTGGAATCAAGCTCAGGATGAATTTTATGGGAGGGGTGATGTTAGGATATTCCAAGACAAAAATTACATTTTCTGGGCTAGAACTGGGGTTACATTGTAGAGCTCATGTCTGTGCATTAACTATGTTCTAAATACAAAATGGAATCTGGATTGGATCCTAGAACAGATTTTTTTAAAAAGGAGATTATTGGAAAAACTGGCAAAGTCCAAATAAAATCTGGAGTTTAGTTAATAGTATTGTACCAATGTTGATTTCTTCATCTTGCTAAATGTACACTGGTCATGTAAGATGTTAACATTAAGGGAAGCTGGTGAAGAGAAATATGAGAACTCCCTGTATTGTCTTTGCAGCTCTTCCATAAACCCCCAAATATCTCAAAATAAGAAAGTTTAGGGCTTCCCTGGTGGCGCACTGTTTAAGAATCCGCCTGTCAATGCAGAGGACACGGGTTGGATCCCTGGTCCGGGAAGATCCCACATGCCGCGGAGCAACTAAGCCTGTGCACTACAACTACTGAGCCTGTGCTCTAGAGCCCGTGAGCCACAACTACTGAGCCTGTGCACCGCAACTACTGAAGCTTGTGTGCCTAGAGCCCGTGCGCCACAACAAGAGAAGCCACCACAGGCCTTTCCGAGCAACATGGCGACTCTCTGGAGGCTGAGTGCCCTTTGCGGTGCCAGAGGTGGGCGAGCTCTCTTCCTCCGAACCCCAGTGGTCAGACTGGCTCATGTCTCAGCATTTCTCCAGGACTGATCAACCCCAGGATGCTGTGGAATACAGCACATTCACCTGTCACCCAGCCAGCATTCTGGTTCCAAGGCTGCATCTCTCCACTGGACTGGTGAGAGGGTTGTCAGTGTTTTGCTCCTGGGCCTAATTCCAGCTGCTTATTTGAATCCTTGCTCTGTGGTGGACTACTCTCTGGCTGCAGACCTCACTCTTCATAGTCACTGGGGCATTGGACAAGTTGTTACTGACTATGTTCGAGGGGCTGCGTTGCAGAAAGCTGCCAAGGCAGGCTTTTTGGTGCTCTCGGCGTTCACCTTTGTTGGGCTTTGTTATTTCAACTATCATGATGTGGGTATCTGCAAAGCTGTGGCTATGCTGTGGAAGCTCTGACCCTTTAGACTTAACACCTTGAGAAGTGATTGTACATTGGGCTTCCCTGGTGGCACAGTAGTTAAGAATCCGCCTGCCAACGCAGGGGACACAGGTTCAAGCCCTGGTCCGGGAAGATCCCACAGGCCGCGGAGCAACCAAGCCCGATCGCCCCAACTACTGACCCTGCACTCTAGAGCCCGCGAGCCACAACTACTGAAGCCCGCGGACCTAGATCCCGTGCTCCGCAACAAGAGAAGCCACCGCAGTGAAAGGCCTGCGCACCGCAACGAAGAGTAGCCCCCGCTCGCCACAACTAGAGAAAACCTGTGCACAGCAACGAAGACACAATGCAGCCAAAAATAAATAAATAAAATAAAAGAGTAATTCTGAATCTTTAAAAAAAAAAAAGAATTGATTGTACACCTCCTTGCCTCTGCTCTGTCATGCCATTTCAACTCATAATAAGAAGGAAGTAACAGATTAGTCCGCTGATAAACCTCTTCTCCTAATCAGCCGGTTATTTTTAGAGTTTAATCTTTGAAGAAAGATTTGAGAGAAATTGTATCCAAGAAATTGTGAGACTGAGCTTTGTATTCTGGAGAGTTAATGTGGTGTCTCACAGCTTCTCAGAAGACTCACAGTATAACTAAACATTATATATGAGCCTTTGCCTGTTAATTTATCAGACTCTTAAAGGGAATTCAGCTTTATTACTCTCAATATTTGATCAAACTTCTATATTTGTCCTAGAATGATGGAGAAAGGGAACAACTGTTAATTCATAAGTAAAGACTTTGCAGAAAATTAGGCAGTGTTTTGTTTTTGTAAACATCCCCCCCCTCTGTTCAGTCGATACCAGTTACTGATGGTTACGTGTCCTAGGGAGATTTGAAAATTAGAAATGCTGATATTTCACATTACTGATTTCTAAATCCTAGGAAGAAGAGCCTGGAGAGTTTCTGAATATAGATAAGTTTCATGGAGGGAAGAGGTCCCTTTATAGATGTTTCAAATTGTTACTGGTTCTAAATGGAGACTTAATCCTCAAATGTGTTTATTTTACTTGTCCTAAAATAATCTGTCCACAAATATAAAATTATAAGTAATAAGTTGTTGTTTTCCCACTGTGGGAATCTCTAATGTAAAAATGTATTCTATGAAGGTAAAGTTTTTTTAAAAATAAAAATGATGTATAATAAAAATTTATTCTACTCTTTAAAAAAAAAAAAGAGAGAAGCCATCACAATGAGAAGCCCGCGCACCACAACGAAGAGTAGTCCCCGCTCGCCACAACTAGAGAAAGCCCATGAGCAGCAACAAAGACCCACAGCCAAAAAAAGAAAAAGTTAAAAAAAAAAAAATCTGAGGTTGACTCATAAATTTTTATGGAAAAATGAGAAATTACCTAAAGTAAGTTAGATCAAGCTCTGAAATTTTCTCCAGGTGAGCCCAATTTTAATAGGTCCCTTAATAGGAAGGGAATTATGTGGATAGTCCATTCTTAAGAGGAAGAAAGGATCTTATGAAACTGCCAAATAATAACATTCACGGATCATTGTCAAAGTCCAGGGAGAATCTGTGGTCTAAAAAATAGCCTTTAGCTCCTGCAGTGAGGCTCACTGCTAAATTCTCACAAAGAAAATGAAACATGACAATGTTTATGTGGTTATAGCTTTCATCTAAAGAGCATAAAGACTGTTGAAAATATACGAGTTTTGGATACAAGTCTCATTCTGCTCAGTGTGAAGTACCAGACAGCTTCCATTTAGATTTTGTTTTAATGCAGAGCCCATCTTCTCCCATTTTATGCCCCCCATGCCTACTCATCCCCCACCTCCAGCCTGGTAAAGGTGGTCAAATGGTACAAACTTCTAGTTATAAAACAAGTCCTGAGGATGTAATGGTGACTATAGTTAATAATACTGTGTTGTACGTGTATTTGAAAGTTGCTAAGAGAATAGATCTTAAAAGTTCGCATCACAAGAAAAAAATTTGTAACTTTGTACACATAAAAGTTAACTAGATGGATTTAACTAGACTTATTGCATTGGTCATTTTGCAATACACACATATATCAAATCATTATGTTGTGTACTTGCAACACATGTTATATGTTAATTACATCTCAGTTTTTTTTTAAATGCAGTCAAAATGTACCTGAATATACCCTCATAAAAATCTTATTCTACTAAGACATCAAATTCCAAGCAGAAACATTTATTATTGCCTGGCTTTTTCTGAATGGAAACTCTAAAACTACATTTCAAAAGCTCTTTAAACAACTGACTGAACTTGGAAAATTAACTTTGCCTTTAAACTTTGTGTCAAGATAGCAAGACTTGGGTTGTAAACTCTGGCCCATAAACTAATACCTCTGTGGCTTTGAATAAGGCATTTGTCATTACTGACTTCCCATTTCCTTATCCATAAAATAGATAATAACAACTCATAAGCTTTCTATCAAGATCAAATAAGTATGTAAAAAGGCATTATAAATTACAGAAAATAATAATGCAGTAGGCTTTTTATGAAAGCTATACCCATGGAGTTTGTAAAATACCATAATATAAAATGTTATATCTCAATGAATTAAGCACACTCAAGTTCTAATCTGAGTTTAGCTACTTACCAGTGTGTAAACTTTCTTTGTGCCTCAGAATTCTCATGTTAAAATACTAATAAAACGATGATAATAATAACAATAGTAATATAATCATTTTGTAAATCTGATTTCAAGATAAAATGAGACATTGCATGTAAAACATTTAAGTCGCTAAGTCAAATAGAGATAGACTGAAGCTCCAACAATGAAACAATGTTTTACAAGTTTAAGGTTAATATGCATCGACTACACATGACACATGTGTTCTTAAAATATCCCATTCCCATTGCTCTTGGCATGAAGATCTAACTTCTTACCGTGACCTACAAGGCCTGGGGGTCTGGCACTGCACATCCCCTCTTGTTCCCCTTGCCTTCATAGGTATTCCATCCACTGTCAGGGAGATGTGCCCTCTCAGCTGACCACCTTCAGATCACAGCAGCTCTAGGGAAATCTTCCTGAACTTCCTGATTCCGTCACAGCCTCCTATTCTGGGCTCTCTTAACACCCAGTACCTACCCTTCATTGTCCTAATAATAGCTGCACTTCGATATTTACAAAGCGTGATTACTTCGTTGTCTTTATTTAAATTTTTAATATCTTGTTCATCATGAATTTTTGCACTAATTTTATTGCTTAAATATTGCATTAAAATATTATTAATCTTAACTGAATTTTAGGACATCCCTCAAATATTTTTGCAGAAAACCAGTAAGTTACATGCCTCACCCTAGTTCTGGTCCTGCAACTTCACCCTGAAAATTCCAGGAGGCCTGGGATACATATCCCAAGGATCCAGAACAATGGCTTGACTGGGGGAGAAACTTAAATATGTGTAGAGTGAATTAGAGCACATTTGTAGTTTTTGAATTCTAAGACGTTTTAAGGGAAATATTGGTTGGTAACACAGAAATAAATTGTCAAACTAAAATTTTTTTAAAAACCAGCTAAAATGTTATTCTTAGAAGAATTACTATGACTAAAACTTTAGCAATCCAAAAAGCTGCTTGTTTCTACCAACCACCCTCTTTGTATCAATTTCAAAAGGCAGCCCATTTTTGTTTCAGGGTTTAATTGGTTCCCTAGCTCATTTTGGAGGAATTCAATTTCCCTTGAGCTGGGTTCATATGACAACAGATGCATTCCTTCTTTTTGATTTACTTCTCTAGGGCCATGGAAAGGAAAGCTAAAACAAAATGGGAGGAAGAAAAATTTATGTAAGAGGTGTAGTGTGAAATGTAAATTTAGATTTTCTAAACACTCAGTCTCCAGTTTACAAGCAGAGCTACATTAACACAAACCAAGTGACCAGACGGGGGAAGGGAATTAATCTTGTTGATTGTATGCACTGTCTCAAAAGTTACGGGGGTGATAACAAAACTGTGTGGTCTAGTGAATAAGATGCAAGAGTTAGATGAAAAAAAGGATCTTCGGCTTTAGTTATATGTGTGTATTTCTCTCTCTCTCTCTCTCTCTCTATATATATATATGTCATTCTATATATAAATATGTCATATATACATAAGTGATATTTATTTATATTTTGTGTATATATCATTATATGTATCATTTACATATATAAATGATAACGATGACATTTTATATAGATTTATAGAGAGAGCCTCCAGTGAGGAAAGGGACTTCCAATGACCAATGACACTGCCATTTAAAGGTTTGGAAAGAATGCTCTTCTCAGGATTCTTTGGCTCCTTTAAGTTGTATTTCTTTTTGAAACCCAAAACATTAACATTTTTATCACACACACACACACACACACACACACACACACACACACATATCTGGTTCAAACCTGCTCTGATAACTTGCCTGTGCAGTTTCTAGAGACCATAGCAGTGCATCACAGAGAACAAGAGAGAAGTAGTTTCTCACAACTCCTGCCTTCAGAAATTCACCTGCAAATAAAAATATTTTAAGGTAAGGAGCTAAGGAAGTTTTATATAACATCTATATCAAATGGACGGGGACCTGGTATGCCTACCGGGGGAGATCAGGGAATAATACATTTTTTAAAAGTTTAATATTTCCCCTATTGGAAACGATCTTTTATTTTTTTCACTGGCATTTATTCTAAAATAAACACCCCCCCAAAAAATAAAGAGTTGAGAACTGCTCCCAGATATATATGTGAATTGCAGGCAAGTATCAAGTGAAAATTTAAGAGGCTTTTAAACGCTGATTTGGTTTTTGTTTTAATGGTCTGTGTACTTATACAAACTATTAAACTTCACTAGACCATGGCCAATGGTGAGCGTTGACTGGTGCTTTCAAAGTGAGTTGTGTTACCTTTAGAGACACGAACAGTCACATAATGGCTGAAAAAGAAAAAGCAGTAATAGGAGTTTCTCTGCGACTGGGGGTAGGGTGAGATGGGGAGGAAGTTTGGGGGAAGAGAAGGCACAGGGAAAGGCGTGGTGTGCATTCCAGGGGGTAAAAACTGCCTCCACCAAAATCGATTTTCTTTCATTGATATATAACTGCTTAAATTTGATTATACTTACGTTCATTTGTTCAGTAGAGATTTACTGAGTGCCTACTTCTTGCTAAAACTGGGCGATGGGGGTTCAAAGAGGCTTTCTCACGTGGCGGGGGCCCAATGACTGCGGCGCGGGGTGAGGAGTACGGGGTGGGGGGTAGGGGGTGTGGGGGGACTTGCCCCTGCCCGCCTGCTCTTGGTTGAATGTGACCTTGCGCTGGCAGGTCCGGCGACCAACCCCACCCGGTGCGGAGCTGAGCCACACCCACCTCCACGCCCACCGCTGCTTGATCCCTCGACCTTCACAAGGTTGGTAGAGCCTTTCCTTGGAAATTCAACTAATCAAGGCAGAGTTGAAAAGTAGGTGTAGCCTGATGACAACGTGTCCATCAAAAGGAGGGTGGGTCCAACCGGCGGAGCGCAAAGAAAGGTTGATTCCAACAGCTGTCGGGAGCAGAAGTAGCAGTTTCTTCTACGTCTTACCTTTGAAAGGAACTGGAAGAGCGGAGCGCTTCGCGGTAGCATGGGTAAGTCTTGTTCCATGGAACTGCTTTTTTCAGCTATCGGAGACGGTGTGTGTACCGAGTTCGCTACTTAGGACGGATTTTTAACCGTGGATCCCAATCAAAAAGATTTTGAAAAGTACAAATGGGAAGCGTTTTATCATCCTGGAACCAGGTGGGGAGTGGACCTTGGCCAGTAGACTTCTAGTGTTTAAACGGCGTTTACCTACAGCTATTTGGGCCACTGACCTCAAACTTTCAAAACGTAAAGGAGGAAAGTAAATACACTTTCAAGAAAGCAGGACTGGTTGAATTGTCTTTGAAGTTGCATTTTTAAATTTTGTTCTAAAAAATTGTATAAAATTGTGTTGTAAAAATTTTGTATAAATATTGTATCTCATTGCAAGAAATGGCTAGGTCTATTTTATGTTAAAATGTTTAAATTATTTATTATAAAGAGTAAACTTATTTTCCTTTCTTTCCTCTTCAATTATCTCTGCAAATGGCACTACCATCCACCCAATTACTTGAGCAAAAAATTGGACCGCTCACTCATTCTTGCTTCCTGTTTCTCTTACCCCCTTTATCCAACCCGACAGCAAGTTTGGAAGGCTCTATCTCCATTTTCCCTCTCTCCCTCCATTTCAGCTCCGCTGCTACCACATGCTGCAAACCACCGACATTCTTTTCCTAGATTACTAAATAGCCTGAGGGATTTTTTTCTGCTTTCACTCTTGCCTCCCTTAATCCATTCTTCACAAATCAGCTTGAGTAGTCTTTTAACCTAAATCACAGCGTGCTAATTTCCTTGTTTGAAAGAAACCCCTTAATGGTTCCCATCGGTTTGGGAATGACATGCAAATGGCTCCGTCCTGCACCGTCCTCAAGCTTATCTCAGACCTCTATGGTCTTTGCCCGCCATTTTGTGTAATAAGCATGGCTTTCATTGCAGTCCAGCAAGCTAATCCCTTTGTGCTTTCTGCTGCAGCCTGGAAAGAACACTCTTCTTCCACCTCTTTCACCTGGCTAATACTTTTCTTCTTTTTCAGGCTGGGTCTAATGCTTCCTTGGAGGCCTTTACAGACATTCTTTTTAAAGATAGCCTCCCCCTACTTTTCCTCTTATTGGTTTCATTTCATAGCATTTTTCTCAACCTGAAATTATTTTATTTACCATTTTATAAAAACTTTATTTACATTTCTGTCTCACACAGATAAAAATGCTATGAAAACCAGGGACTTTATCTTCTTCGTTGCTCTAAGTGGTCAGCACCGTGGGAATTCCCTCGTGGTTCAGTGGTTAGGACTCCTGACTTTCATTGCCGTGGACCCGGGTTCCATCCCTGGTGGGGGAACCAAGATCCCGCAAGCCGGGCGGCACGGCCAAAAATTTAAAAGAAAAAAAAAATTTTTTAATTTAAAAAGAATTTTTAAAAAGGGTTATTAGCACCTAGAACAAAGTTTGGTACTAAATATTTGTATGACTGAATGATTGAATAAGTAAATGATGCACCCTTGGAACTACTTCTATCACAATTTGAGAAATATAGAATATAGTGTATAGTCTCATGCCATTAAGTAATTCATGTAACATCCTATACTATGTTTAACCATTACGTTTTCCATGTGGTTATTTCTACCAAAGGAGAATATAGTTTATCAACAGGAGTATTCTCATAATAAATAAGTTACCATTTCAATTTATACATTGTTCTCACAGGCTTGCATATTGTGTGAGAAATGGCATAATGCTCAGACATCTGACAAATAAGAATCTAGTTTAGAAAGGTAAGGGCTGTACTTGGACCCTGGTAAATTCATAAAGAAAATACCTTTCTCTCAACCCTGATCTCATAGATGTTGTTCTAGATAACACCTTGGCATCATTGATAGACAACTTTATGAAACTTCTACCTTAAGCGTGTCTAACATCCCAAATAAATTTCTAGTAAATTAATTTTATAAGATTGCTAAATCAGATATCACCAGTCTGATGACTAAATGCATATTCATCAATTCATTTCATTAGACAAATGTAGTAAGTGCTGGGGCATGTGAATAAGACAGGAGAGGCCCTTGCTCTCTTAAAGCTTACAGTCTAGTAGATAAGACAGGGCTTAAATAATCAGAACCAAGGGGCTGTGGTCAGTGTAAAATAGGGAGCTAGGAGAGCGTTTAGCTTGGAGACCTAATTGAGACTAAGAGTCAAGGGAAGCTTGCCTGAGCAAGTGGCGTTTAGGCAGAGATCTGAAATGCAGGTGGGAAGTAAACCTGTGCATGCCCCATCTGTGCACATGCTCATAGGTAAGGGGGATTGAGAGTGGGTAGTTTTTTGGGTTTTTTTTAATTGTATAGTTTGGTATTTATCCTAGTTTTTTTTTTTAATTGAAATGTAGTTGATGTACAGCAATATTATGTAAGTTACAGGTGTACAGTATGAGGGTAGAGAGGAAAGAGCATGGCACTTTATTGGAAGGAGACTTTATTATGGCTGGAGATGAAATAGGAGAACTGGAGATGGCAAGAGATAAGTTTGGAGAGAAAAGCTGGAATCAAACCAATTGTAGCTATTTTAAATGGACTAATTGAGGGAGGGAACTTTTGTGTTCTTTCCTACTTAAACTTTAGATCTAGAGATTTTGCTCCAAAGGTGCTTGCTATATGCACTAATACAAAGTGAAATGAAAATTATTTTTAGCTATGAGAGCACGATTTTGTTAGGCAAATATTGCTGGATACAGTCTCCCTGGTTTATTTCACCTTTATAAAGGACAGAATAAATAATAACACATGTACCACTAACATTATATATTAGGAATATAACATATAAACAGCTTGAACATATTTTTTTAAGATTTTTTTTTTGATGTGGATCATCTTTAAAGTCTTTACTGAATTTGCTACAATATTGCTTCCATTTTATGTTTTGGTTTTTTGGACACAAGGCATGTGGGATCTCAGCTCCCCGACCAGGGATTGAACCTGCACCCCCTCCATTGGAAGGTGAAGTCTTAACCACTGGACCGCCAGGGAAGTCCCTGAAAATATTTTTAGATAGCCACATTTAAAAATAACCTCCTCAAAAGAATCATGCTATTCTTGGCAAAAGAAAAAAATACAATGAAAACAAAACATGCATTTCAATTGGTAAGGGAAGAGGTTTAAATGTCTTCTTAAACATGAGTATGTATATTACATAGAAATATATATTTATTTATATAATATATGCATATATTTAAGAAAAAATTTAAACCTCTTCCCTGAGCAATTTATATATAAATATTTGATTTATACTTAAATATATATAATGAAAATATTAATTATATATTTATTTGTAAATATGTATATATGAATGCTTAAGAAGACACTTTAAAATCTCTCAGCAGTTTTTAAATGTCATAGATAACATTCATATATATTTTATATAAGTAAATATATAATTAATTTTATTTGTAATTTATATAGTATATTTACATATATAAATATGTATATGTGTATATATAGTGTTTAAGAAGGCATAAACGCATGTTTTGTTTTCATTCTATGTATTATTTTACCAAAAGTAAATGGCACAAACTTTTTGAGGTGGCATTTTTTAATGTGGCTATTTAAAAACATTTTCAAGCTATTGATTTTCATTCCAGTACTTTCACATTTGCTCCTTTTTAAAAGCATTTAATTTTTGTTCCTACAGCAGGACATCAGGATGCTAAAATTAAGAGATCTTTTATAAGACACAATGGTAACATTAAGCAAAGGACTCTTAGAAAGAATATAATATATTCATGCTGTAACTTTCATAGTACTACTTATAGATTTTTAAGAAAAGGATCAAAAACCACTCATTCCCCTGTGCCTTTATTTTGACTTGCGCTTATAAGAGATGGCAATACATATATTTCACATGGCTTATTCTCTGGATCCCCATCTTATAGAACAAGGGTGGGCAAACTACAGCCATCCACCAAATCAGTCTCTGCTGTGCACTGCCCATCCTCTGTGTACTGTCTGTAGCTGCTTCTGTGCTACAGTGAGATTGAATAGCTATGACATAGGCCCTAGGGCCCACAAAGTTTAAATCAGGCTCTTTACAGAAAAAGTTTGCTGCCCTTGGTCTAGAACAGTACCTGGCACTTAGCAGGATCCAACATCTACTTATAGAATGAATACAAAGGTAAACTAACAGTAGCTCACATGAGTGGTCAGCATTTGGTCTATGCCATGAACTGTGCTAAGCACTTTAAATGCAATATTTAATTTGAATTTCACAGGAGTGTTACATAAGAATAGGCATTTGCTCCCTCACCTCCTTTAAGTTTTTAGTCAGCTGCCACTACCTCAGTCAAGATTCACCTGGGGAAAAAAGAAAAAGATTTACCTGGAGCTCCCTATTTAAAATTGCAAGCCCCTGCTTTCTACCAGTCCCTTGGCTTATTCTATAGTGCTCTTTGCCTTATAACATACAATGTACATTACTTATTTATTTTGTATACCCCATGGGGCATACATTACATTTTGGGTATAATATATCTATTCACTGGTGTGTCTCAACCCATGAGTAGCCTAGAAAAGGGCTAGCACATAGTGAGTGCCCAATGAACGTTAGGTGATCAATTAGGGAGGGCAGATAACTTACAGGGGATACCCAGGAAAGAAATGTTTATGACCCATGTCTTACGTACATATGTCACAGCTAATTCTCTTACTCTCTTGCAGAGTTAGTCAAAGATGTAAATGTAGTGATTCTGTTATTGGAAAGTGAGTTCTAGGATATTTTTTGAGGTCCTGTTCTGACAATGGCTCTAATATTGGAATATATTTTACCTAATGACTACTATCTCAAACAGGTGCTTGCTGAAAACAATTCACGAAGTGGTTGATCTATTCTGGTGCAAACCTTCACGGAGGGAGCTAGCAGAACGACATGGACCAGAAACTGAAGAAAAGGGAAAAGACATTTGGCCAGAAAGGCCTTGGTAGAAGAGCCGTCAGTGGGGACAAGTCACCGCCAGCCCCGCAGAAACCTCCTGACACGACGTGGACCTTATGTGATGAGGAAGTGTGCTATGAGACTAGCTTTCGGGTTGTTGAAGAGGATTCCTTCTCTGACTGTTACATAGAATGCATAATAAGAGGTGAGTTTTCTGAACCTATCATGGAAGAGGACTCACTTCTTAAGTCCTTTGACTGTCTGAAACAAGGATCAGAAAAAGAGCTTTCTCAACAGGTTCTTACGGCAAGCTCACTTCTTGAACGTTCCTTGGAATACATGAAAAAGGGGGCAAAACAAGAACTTCCTCAACAGTTTGGTGGAGAGAATTCACTTCTTGAGTCTTCTGAGTACATGACAGGCAAGAAGCTTCCTCCTGGAGAAATACCCAGCATTGACTTTCCAGATCCTAAACAGCTCACGGAATGTACTAAAATGAAGCCAAGTACAAATAAAGAATATGCTCCAGAAAAAATTGTTTGTCCTGAGAGTGGATGCATAAGAGAGTTCAAGAATAGAGCATCCCTGAGAAAGCATCTCCGAGTTCATAGTCCCCGAGATCACGTATGTGCAGAATGTGGGAAAGCCTTCAAGGAGAGCGCAAAACTAAAAAGACATTTTCTGGTTCATACTGGAGAGAAGCCATTTCCGTGTACTTTCGAAGGGTGCGGAAAACGTTTTTCCCTGTCCTTCAATTTGCGTACACATGTGCGCATCCACACTGGGGAGAAACCTTTTGTATGTCCCTTTGAAGGCTGTCTCAAGAAGTTTATTCAGTCAAATAACATGAAAGCGCACCTCTTAACTCATGCAAAGGCCGAAATGAGTCAATGAAAGAAGATGGAAAATAATCCTCAAACAGGATAAGCATATTAACAAAAGAATGGCAACAAATATGCCTCATTGATTATTGTTTCAGGAAACAATTTTTAAATCAATATTGCCACCCTACAAGGTATATTTTTTTTTAATGTTACTAAGATAGATGCTCCTATAGTCTGTGATGTTATTTTAGAACTTTGTGTAAAATTATAGTGCAGTTCCAATAATAATGTCAGTAATGAACTTACTTCAAAAGCATAATCCTTAATATATGACAAATTGGATTTTTGGATATGGGACTTAATATCTCATACTATAAGTAGGAAATTAACTTTGCTTTTAAGTTTGTAGTTTCCAACTGTTTAGCTTTTTCCTTTTATACTTAATACACATGATAATTCTAGAGAATGAAAATTTTGCAGCCGATTGTCAATAAGTGAATTAGTTAAAATTTTTAAGTTAAATATATTGTTTAATCATTTTATTTTTGTATTTTATCATTGTATCAAACTATACTGAAATCATATAGTAGATGTAAATGGTTATTTGATAGTGTCAATCCATTTGAATCCATTTTAGATATTTTTAAATAAAAGGAAATAAAACCCCAGAAATCAAAGAAGTGTGCATTAAAAAGAGATGCCATTTATTTGTCTTCAGAATTAGCAAAGCATGGCAAAAATTGACTGTTCGGTATCAGTGAGGTGTCAGGGGGAAGTTGCTCTCCTACAAGGTCGGTTAAGGGATGTTGTCACCCGCCATTTGGGGAGCGGAATGCTAGATCAGTTTTCTAGGGCTGCCATAACAGCCAACTGGGTGACTTAAACAACAGATATTTATTGTGTCATAGTTCTGGAGGCTAGAAGTTCAAAAAAAGATATCGACAGGATTGGTTCCTTCCTAGGGTTGTGAAGAAAAGCTCTGTTCCAAATGTCTCTTCTTGGCTTGTAGATGACTGTCTTCATGTTTACATGGCATTTTCCTGTATCTTCACATTGTCTTTCTTCTGAGCATGTCTCTGTTCAGATTTCCTCTTAAAAGGACACCAGACATACTGGATTAGAATCCACCCTGATGCCCTCATTTTAACTTGGTCTATAAAGATGCCCATCGCCAAATAAGGTTACATTCTGAGGTACTGGGGGTTAGGATTTCAACATGGATTTTTGAGTGTACATAGTTCAAACCATAACGTGCACTTTTTTAGACCCAATAATTTCATTTCTAGAATTCCATTCTACAGAATATGTTCACTAATGTACAAAGATAATTTGTTCAAGGATTTTCACTAAAGTATATTTCAATAGTAATTTGATTCATAACTTGAATGTCCATTAAAAGGGAACAAGTTGCATAAATCTTAATACCTCTATTCAATAGGAAATGTGCAAATATCCTTAAAGGAAACTTGGCTGTAAAGGGAAGGAAAGAGGTCCACAGCCAGAGGGAAGCCATAGAGTAGGAGGAAGTCTGATGTTTAAGATTTAAGACACCATTGGAGAAAATGGTAATATGTACCATAAACAGCTTTTCAGGAGAAAAAAAAGTCAACATACAATATAAACAAATCAAATTTAAGATTAATCTTTTAGAAATGCCAAAATGTAAAAGTACATATGATTTTTTAAAAAGGAAAAAAAATCAAGGACTTTTTTACTTAGAAATGATCTAATTATTACTGTGGACTATTATGGAAAAATTTAATTTTTTATTTATAATATATTTGGTGTGGAATTTATACCATCATTTCTATAGAAATGTGGGTCCAGAGTCTCTAAGTTAAAAGGAATACAGGATACATAATCCATTCATAAATTTGGAATTTCCTCTGAATCAGACACCTGAGTATAGAATTTAGGATGAGAGTTCGGTGTTTGATCAAGATGATGAATCATATGTTTGTCTGGTTTTTGCTTTGACAGCAGTATATTTAATTTGATCCTCTAGGAATTTCTATTCCAAAGTTGAATTAGAGTTGCTATTAGAATAACACCTTTGAGGACTAGGTGAAAGGCACTAGGTAAAAGGTGGGATTAAATAGAGAGAAGTCAAGACTAGATAAATTCATTGGCGGGGTTTAGGCTGTAAACTTGAGACCTGGGACTAGGGCATCAAGAAAGATCAAGATTGGTTTCCCCTATGTGTGGAGGCTGGTCTGCTTCTGGAGACTACCCTTTCTGGAACTGAAGGGGCCAGAGTCTCAGTATTTACAACCCTAACGCGAAAATGTACAAGGAACATCAATCTGAGAAAGTGCTTGTGTATCTGGATGCCAAAGCTTAGTTAAATTCTGACTTGGGAATAGGATGTTAGTTGGCCAGTCTCCTAACTGTATTTTGGGGTTTTTTTGTTTCCAAAGAAGAACCCTAAAATTGTTAAGAATGTAACAGGAAGAAAGCATGTGGATATAACGAAAAAAGAAAAGATGGGAAAGGAGATTAGCTAATGAGGATATGTCATCTGAAATCTTTGCTAATGTTTCAGAAAAGAAATGTACATATACTTTCCACATTTGTATTTTAAGTAAGAAGAATGAACACAAGATATGTGAATACATAATCCAGAGAAAACTACAAAAGAAAATCAATCCATCTAGATTTTTACGTCTCCAGATACTGGCATTTTACAAACCCCAAATCCTGATGAATAAATAAACATTTTTGTTTTCATGCTGGTATTTGGATTCATGGCCTGTATGTTTTTTCTTTCTTTCTTTCTTTTTTAATGGCCAAAGGTTAACAGTTAAAAGGTAACACTAGAGAAATAACATTCTACAAAAAACTGAAAATCTTAAGGCAGAGCTCATCACTGTAACAGGGCATAGTTAGTTGGCACTTAATAAATTATGGAATGAATAAGTGTGTAAAAATAGCTTAATATGCTTTTTAAAAGCTATAAAGTTATCAAAATTATGTGTAATTCAGAAACAGCTAATAAAACATTACTTGCCTTTACATAAAATCTGGTTAGTCCAAAATAAAGGTGGAAACCACAGAAGTGTTTAATTACCTATGCATACATCAGCTCCTACTCCCCAAAAGTAATCACCACTCAAAAAGGATTTAACTGTTATATTGTTTGATCGTTTTTGTTAACAGTGAAAATTATCTTAAATCCCATTATCTTTTATTTTTTTCTGTCTTCCTCCTCTAAAAGGGACAGGAGACTGAGGGTTTGTTCAACTCCTAACATCTTGGATAACGAAGAACTATCCTGCCTTGAGAATTATATCTACCAAGGCTGTGATTAGATAGTGAGCAATGTGTTAAACCACTTATATTCCTACTTTAAATTAGTTTATTTTATTCTCTGTGATATGTGCACAGGTCTCCCAAACAGTCATACTTGATTTCTGTATTTTGCCTTAGCTACAGTGTGCATTGGTGGACATAAGATTTCCATCCTATTTTATCCAGAAAGAATTCTGTGCAAAAGCAGAATTGTCAGATTCTTATATTACTTTCCTGCCAAATAGGCATTTGCAGAAATCTGTGTGTGCTTATGTTTTAATTACCTAATGTACTGGCTCTGACTGAATAAATTGTATGATTACATCTTACACTGGACACAGAACAGTGCAAGTCATATTAAAAAGCCATTATATTTGCAACTCGGAGCAAGAGACTATAATTAAAAGGCAATTGGATGAAATTAGCTTTGAAAGTACAAGAGTTTAAGCAGGATTTGGTAAATGAACATTAACGGTTAACATGTGCTCTTTATTAGGTCTTTTGCTTCTTCTATGACCCCAGGGTTGAATTTCTTTAATGTCAGTGGATCAGACATGTGAAAACACCTGTACGAAGCTATGCTTTACAATGTAGCTAAAGTTATATCCATAAAAAAAGCCAACATTAACTTTTGTGACTTTAGTAAATCAAGGTATTAGGTAGACTAGAATGATATCCTAGGCATTAATAAACTTTTTAATACTCCTA
Source organism: Delphinapterus leucas (assembly GCF_059928025.1). Lineage (NCBI taxonomy): Eukaryota > Metazoa > Chordata > Mammalia > Artiodactyla > Monodontidae > Delphinapterus > Delphinapterus leucas. Next base: position 15,374,677 of record NC_143149.1, read on the forward strand.
AGATCTTGGGTATGTGTCATAAAAAGCATACTACATGCTTCTTGCAACTCAAAATGTTGACCATAAAATACACATGTACAAATCAAAGAAGTAATAGAGAATTTTGATTATCATGGCCATTAAATAGTTTAAAAGTTGTTAAAGTTATACACAATATGTGTAGTAGCACCCCATCTTTACCTAAGGCAACCAATACATTTGCAAACTGCTGAGAACTTAGCACGGTACTGATACTTGGCAGGATCGGGGGGGAGCAGTGGAAATCTTTGTGCTTATCAGATACATATGCCTAAAATATCATAGTTATGGCAGATTAGGGATGGCTGCAAATTCTTTGCTACTCTTCCAGTTGAGAGTTGAGGTCTATGTCCTTTCCCCTTGAGTCTCTGCTGGTCTGCTTTGATCAATAGGGTATGGTGTAGGGACTGCCCTGGTGGGGCTATGGTTAAGACTCCGTGCTCCCAATGCAGAGGGCCCCAGTTCGATAAGGAGCCTGCCTGCCAAAACTAAGACCCGGCGCAACCAAATAAATATTTTTTTAAAAATAGGGTATGGTGTAAATTATGCTGTAATAGCTATGCCAATTCCAGGCCTAGCTTTTAAGAGGCCTGGCAGCTACTGCCTTGCTCTTGTAGAAACCAACTCTCATCTTAAGTATGACTACCCTAAGACCACCATCCTGGGAAAACCAGCAGCTGTTGCAACAGGAGCTACACTAGCAGAGGCCCAGTAGGACAAGAAATGGAGAGGAAGGCAAAGGAGTCATGAGGTGCCAGGCATGTGAGTGAAAGAGTCATGCTGGAAGGGTCACCCAGCCCCAGTCACCCCAGGTGACACCAAATTAATTACAGGGCCTAGATGGTCCTTTTCCAAATTTCTGACCCATAAAATGATGAGCAAAGTGAAATGATTTTTTTACATAGTGACTATAGTTGATAATTTGTAAAACTGAAATTTGCTATGAGTAGAACTTAAATGTTCTCACCATATATATGTGTGTGTGTGTGTGTGTGTGTATATATATATTTATTTATATATACATGTATATAATCATCACAATGTACAATTGAAATATCTTACAATTTCATTTGTCAATTATACCTCAATAAAACTGAAAAAATAAAATGGCTGTTTTAAGCCACTTGAATTTTGGGGTTAGTTCATTATGCATCAGTAGATAACACACTCCACTTCAGATGTATAATTTGAATATATTTGTGTGTTGTGTGTATATATACATATATGCATATAGATAGATTTTACCATATGATTAGTTTATGTCTAAATTCAAAAGGAATTATTTATTTTATTTTCAATTTTATATACTAGATCTATTTTCAACGTCATACAATGAGGTAGTGATCCCCTTTTCCTAGACTAGTAGAGACATATACTTGGTGGACTATCTAAGGAAACTGCAGCTGACTTTAATAAAATTAAAACTCAGTCTCTCTCAAGGTTGGTGGAGAGAGATCTCCACCCAGGAGGAAACTTTTCTCTTGACCACTAATCATGTCATCCTGAGCCTGCCACTTTCCCCTGGACAAAATCCCATTAATTACTGCTGCTACCACCACTATCCTTAAAGAGCTATACTCTCCTTTAACACGGACCCAAGCTCTAGCTCTTCCTTTACTACTTAACAGTAAAAATGAGATGAGGCTGGAACATCTAAAGATCCAACTAAAGACAAGGATAACAGAATACAGCTTGTTTTCTCATGTCACAGGCTTCAGAGAGATCTACTGTTTTGGAACCCAGAGTTAAAAGAAAAAGCTCCAGTGATTCTTTTCATTTTCACCTGAGACCTGGTTCAGGTTTTTGAACTTATTTCCCTAGCCTCTAACCTCAGTATATCTAGATGTGGTATTTAACTAGAAGACCCGTAAAGTTGTCCCAGATGGGGGTATAGGGTGGACATGAGAGATAACCTTGAAGAGGTTGGCAAGGGACAAATTTTGAAGGCTTTAAAAATCATTTTAATGAACTAGAATTTTTTCTTGTAGTCAATAAAGGAAGCATTAAAGGCATTAGCATAGGTAACATGATCAAATTAACTTTTTAGAAAAATCATTTGGGATGCAGGGTAGAAGAGGACTGAGGAGTAGGAAAACAGGCAGCATAATCCACAGGAGAGATGATATGTCTTATTGGATGTTGTATTTCCAGCACAAGTATAGAACATAATACATGATTAATGGATGTTTAAATAAATGCTTGACTAGACAAAGCAGTAATAAAAATTTTTTAAATGACGGATGCACTAAACTTAACCTCACTGACACAACAATCAAAAGACAAATAATCCAATTAAAAATGAGCAAAGAACTTGAATATATGTTTCTCCAAAGAAGATAAATAAATGGCCAATAAACACATGAAAAGATGATGAACATTATGTCATTAGGAAAATGCAATTCAAAACCACAAAAAAGAACAACAACAGGGGCTTCCCTGGTGGCTCAGTGGTTGAGAGTCCGCCTGCCGATGCAGGGGACGTGGGTTTGTGCCCTGGTCGGGGAAGATCCCACATGCTGCGGAGCAGCTGGGCCCGTGAGCCATGGCCGCTGAGCCTGCGCGTCCGGAGCCTGTGCTCCACAACGGGAGAGGCCACAACAGTGAGAGGCCTGCATACCACAGAAAAAAAAAAAAAAACATTTCACATGTGCTAGAATGGCTATAATTTTAAAAAAAAGAAATCTTGGTCAGAAAGTGGAGCAAGTTGAATCTTCCATCACTGCTAGTGGGACTGTAGAATGGTGCAGCCACGTTGAAAAACAGTTTAGGACTTCCCTGGTGGCGCAGTGGTTAGGAATCCACCTGCCAATACAGGGGACACGGGTTCGAGCCCTGGTCCTGGAAGATCCCACATCCACATGCCACGGAGTAATAACTAAGCCCACGCGCCACAATTACTAAGCCTGTGCTCTAGAGCCCACAAGCCACAACTACTGAGCCCGCCTGCCACAACTACTGAAGTCCACGCGCCTGTGCTCTGCAACAAGAGAAGCCACTGCAACGAGAAGCTCGCGCACCGCAACGAAGAGCAGCCCCTGCTCGCTGCAACTAGAGAAAGCCCACGCACAGCAACGAAGACCCAACACAGCTAGAAATAAATATAAATAAATTTATATTAAAAAAAGAAAGTTTAGTAGTTCCTTAACATGTTTAGCACAGTTATCATATGACCCAGTAATTTCACTCCTAGATATATAACCAAGAGTGATATAAAAATTTGTATACAAATGTTCATAATTCATAATAGCCAAATAGTGGAAACGCCCCAAAAGCCCTCCAACTGATGAATGGATAAACAAAACTTTCTATACTCATACAATGGAATATTATGTCAGCCATAAAAAGGGATGGAAGTATTAATACATGTTACAACAACAATGAACCTTGAAGACATGCCAAGTTGAGGCAGCCAGACACAATTCCTTATATCATCCAATTCCATTGTATTTGAAATCCCCAGGATAGACAAACTCATAGAAACTGAAAGTAGATTACTGGCTGCCAAGAACAAGGGCATAAAGAAGTGATTAGTAATGGTTTCTTTTCAGGGTGATAAAAATGTTCTAAAGTTACATAGTGTTGATAGTTGCAGAATTCTGTGAATGTACTAAAACCCACTGAATTGTTACTTTCAAAGGGTGAATTTTATGGTACATAAATTATATTTCATTAAAGCTCTTATTTTAAAAATCATTTATGCAAACTACTACAGTCTTATTAACTACTTTACAGTCACTTTCATCAAAAGCAATAACACAATACATTGAACACCCAGGAGGTTAAATAACTGGGGTTAAGAACATAGATTTGTGATTACTTAAATGAATATCTGATATTATTATTCTTTGTATTACTAATATTACCTCTATCAGGGATACTGTGTCAGGACCATGTCCCTGGCCCTTGAGGTTCCTACAATTTTACAGTACATTATAGGTGGTTGATAAAAATGATCATGTTTATGTTTCCTTAATGAGCATATATATTAATTTTTGAAAAGTGTGTTGAAGATGAAAATATTTAAAGTCAGTATCTTGTCGTTTCATCTGTTTGTTTGCTAAAATTCAAACACACATAGAAACAAAACCCCCAGTGGCTTATGCATTTGAAGGTATTCCAAGGATAGCTTTAAAATGGGCAGGTCTTATATTTACAAAGCCCAGATCACCTTCTCTCCTTACTCCAGCTACCCTCCATGGACATTTTCTATTATTAAATGAACAAATCAATTCCAGGATCTTTCATTCAGTAGCACAGTTCCCCCGACTAGATCCCCAGGCAGCACTACAGCAGTGTCTAGGATTCTATCATCAAAAAGAACCAATGGCAACCCTGTAGGTCTACGTTTTCCCCAGATAAAGTTTTCCCTACAGGTGTTAACGCTCTTTTACTGCCAGGTTTTTTTTTTTTTTGGATAAAGTAAAAATAACATACAAAGAATACTCATAATTTTTACCAATTTTTACCATTTTCTTGATTTTTAGTTCCTTCTGAGATACTGAGTGTGGGACTCAGTGAATGCTCCTCTTATGCTGATCTCATTATTGTGGACCTGAAAGATGGTCCTTCTACCTGGTCTGTAGACATAATTCAGGACCAACATTAGGTGTTTTCTGGTTTTTACGAAAATACTTTGTCTCTCTGAATACCTCTAGACTAAGTGATACTTTAGGCCACTTAGGTACACCCATTACAAGTGAGAACTGAGACATAAAAAACGATGAAAGTAGTATAGTTCGTGGCATCTTGAACAACCAGATGGCAAGATGCAAATTTAAAGAATTCCACTCCTAGAATTCTAACACCCTTTTTAGTTCTGAAAGTCTATTCCAATGTAATGATGCTGACAGATGATGCATACATCATTTTAAGTTAATAAAGTAAAAGGTAAGAGAGAGATAAATTGTTTGTCATTATTGCTATTATTATTACTATTACTAATGACTTAAGGACACTGTTGCTAAAACCACAGAGTTGGCTTTTAAGGGAATAATAGGTGGTTATTTTAGCTTTGGTTTAGATAATAAAGACATACATTCACATTTGCAAAGTGCTTTGAAAACGGGAAGTGCTCTGGGAGCATAAAATGGCATGTTATGAACTAAATGTGTCCAAAATTTATATGCTAAAGCCTGAACCCCCAGTATACCAGACTATTACACAGACCCTTTAAGGAGGTGATTAAATTAAAATGAGTTTAGAATGGTCCCTAATCCAACCTGACTGATGTCTTTATAAGAGGAGGAAATTTGGACTCACAAAAGAGATACCAGGGATATGTGGTCTCAGAGGAAAGGTCATGTGAGGACACAGGGAAATGCCAAGAGAGAGGCCACCACCAAAGAAACAAAACCTGCTAACACCTTGATCTTGGACTTCAGGGTCCTAGTATGTAAGAAAATAAATTTCTGTCGTTTAACCCACCCTGTGGTATTTTGTCATGACAGCCCGAGTAGACTATACAGGACACTTAAGGGAATTTCACACAGAGGAAATAGTAGGAGGCATGAATCAGCATTGAATAGTCAGGGGATAAAATGTAAGGAAAGAACTCCAAGAGAATAGACTAAAGAAGTGCGTAGGAGTCTTGTACTAAAAGGATTTTAATCCTGCACTTGGGAACTTTAATTTCTCATAGATAGAACCTAAAGCCGGGCAGAAGCAAAAAGAACTACAATCCTGCAGCCTGTGGAACAAAAGCCACATTCACAGAAAGACAGACATGATGAAAAGGCAGAGGGCTATGTACCAGACGAAGAAACAAGATAAAACCGCACAAAAACAAACAAATGAAGTGGAGATAGGCAACCTTCCAGAAAAAGAATTCAGAATAATGATAGTGAAGATGATCCAGGACCTCGGAAAAAGAATGGAGGCAAAGATTGAGAAGATGCAAGAAATGTTTAACAAAGACCTAGAGGAATAAAAGAACAAACAAACAGAGATGAACAATACAATAACTGAAATGAAAACTACACTAGAAGGAATCAAAAGCAGAATAACTGAGGCAGAAGAACGGATAAGTGACCTGGAAGACACAATGGTGGAATTCACTGCTGCGGAACAGAATAAAGAAAAAAGAATAAAAAGAAATGAAGACAGCCTAAGAGAACTCTGGGGCAACATTAAACGCAAAAACATTCGCATTATACGGGTCCCAGAAGGAGAAGAGAGAGAGAAAGGAACAGAGAAAATATTTGAAGAGGTTATAGTCGAAAACTTCCCTAACGTGAGAAAGGAAATAGCCACCCAAGTCCAAGAACTGCAGAGAGTCCCACACACGATAAACCCAAGGAGAAACATGCCTAGACACATAATAATCAAATTGGAAAAAATTAAAGACAAAGAAAAATTATTGAAAGCAGGAACGGAAAAATGACAAATAACATACAAGGGAACTCCCATAAGGTTAACAGCTGATTTCTCAGCAGAAACTCTACAAGCCAGAAGGGAGTGGCTTGATACACTTAAAGTGATGAAAGGGAAGAACCTACAAGCAAGATTACTCTACCTGACAAGGATCTCATTCAGATTCCATGGAGATTCAAAAGCTTTACAGACAAGCAAAAGCTAAGAGAATTCAGCACCACCAAACCAGCTCTACAACAAATGCTAAAGGAACTTCTCTAACTGGCAAAGACAAGTGAAGAAAACGACCTACAAAAACAAACCCAAAACAATTAAGAAAATGGTCGTAGGAAAATACATATCGATAATTACCTTAAACATGAATGGATTAAATGCTCCAACCAAAAGACACAGGCTTGCTGAATGGATACAAAAACAAGACCCATATATATGCTATCTACAAGAGACCCACTTCAGACCTAGGGACACATACAGACTGCAAGTGAGGGGATGGAAAAAGATATTCCATGCAAATGGAAATCAAAAGAAAGCTGGAGTAGCAATACTCGTATCAGATAAAATAGGTTTTAAAATAAAGAATGGGGCTTCCCTGGAGGTGCAGTGGTTGAGAGTCCGCCTACCGATGCATGGGACACGGGTTCGTGCCCCGGTCCAGGAAGATCCCACATGCTGTGGAGAAGCTGGGCCCGTGAGCCACAGCCGCTGAGCCTGCACATCCAGAGCCTGTGCTCCGCAAAGGGAGAGGCCACAAAAGTGAGAGGCCTGCGTACCAAAAAATAAATAAAGAAAGAAAGAATGTTACAAGAGACAAGGAAAGACACTACATAATGATCAAGGGATCAATCCAAGAATAAGATACAACAATTATAAATATATACGCACCCAACATAGGAGCGCCTCAATACATAAGACAACTGCTAACAGCTATAAAAGAGGAAATCGACAGTAACCCAGTAATAGTGGGGGATGTTAACACCTCACTTACACCAATGGGCAGATCATCCAAAATAGAAATTAAATAAGGACACAGAAGCTTTAAATGATACAACAGACCAGATAGATTTAATTGATATTTATAGGACATTCCATCTAAAACCAGCAGATTACACTTTCTTCTCAAGTGTGCACAGAACATTCTCCAGGATAGTTCACATCACAAATCAAGCCTCAGTCAATTTAAGAAAATTGAAATCACATCAAGCATCTTTTCTGACCACAACGCTATGAGATTAGAAATGAATTACAGGGAAAAAAACTTTAAAAAAAACAAACAAATGGAGGCTAAACAATACATTACTACATAACCAAGAGAACACTGAAGAAATCAAAGAGGAAATCAAAAAATACCTAGAGACAAATGACAATGAAAACACGACGATCCAAAACCTATGGGATGCAGCAAAAGCAGTTCTAAGAGGGAAGTTTATAGCTATACAAGCCTACCTCAAGAAACAAGAAGAATCTGAAATAAACAATCTAACCTTACACCGGAAGGAACTAGAGAAATAAGAACAAACAAAACCTAAGTTAGCAGAAGGAAAGAAATCATAAAGATCAGATCAGAAATAAAGGGAAAAGAAATGAAGGAAATAATAGCAAAGATCAATAAAACTAAAAGCTGGTTCTTTGAGAAGATAAACAAAATTGATAAACCATTAGCCAGACGCATCAAGAAAAAGAGGGAGAGTACTCAAATCAATAAAACTAGAAATGAAAAAGGAGAAGTTACAACAGACACCACAGAAATACAAAGCATACTAAGAGACTACTAAAAGCAACTCTATGCCAATAAAATGGACAACCTGGAAGAAATGGACAAATTCTTAGAAAGGTATAACCTTCCAAGACTGAACCAGGAAGAAATAGAAAATATGAACAGACCAATTACAAGTAATGAAATTGAAACTGTGATTAAAAATCTTCCAAATACAAAAGTCCAGGACCAGATGGCTTCACAGGTGAATTCTATCAAACATTTAGAGAAGAGCTAACACCCATCCTTCTCAAACTTCCAAAAAATTGTGGAGGAATGAACACTCCCAGACTCATTCTATGAGGCCACCATCACCCTGATACCAAAACCAAACAAAGACACTATAAAAATAGAAAATTACAGACCAATATCAGTGATGAATACAGATCAAAAAATCCTCAACAAAATACTAGCAAACAGAATCCAACAGCACATTAAAAGGATCATATACCATTATCAAGTGGGATTTATCTCAGGGATGCAAGGATTCTTCAATATCAACTGAAGAATCAATCAATGTGATCAATCAATGTGATACACCATATTAAAAAATTGAAGAATAAAAACCATATGATCATCTCAATAGGTGCAGAAAAAGCTTCTGACAAAATTCAACACCCATTTATGATAAAAACTCTCCAAGAAGTGGGCATAGAGGGAACCTACCTCAACATAATAAAGGCCATATACAACAAGCAAACATCATTCTCAATGGTGAAAAACTGACAGCATTTCCTCTAAGATCAGAAACAAGACAAGGTTGTCCACTCTTGACACTATTATTCAATATAGTTTTGGAAGTCCTAGCCATGGCAATCAGAGAAGAAAAAGAAATAAAAGGAATACAAACTGGAAAAGAAGAAGTAAAAATGTCACTGTTTGCAGATGACATGATACTATGACGCCACCAGAAAACTACTAGAGCTAATCAATGAATAAGAGCTAATCAATGAATTTGGTAAAGTTGCAGGATACAAAATTAATGCACAGAAATCTCTTGAATTCCTATACACTAATGATGAAAAATCTGAAAGAGAAATTAAGCAAACACTCCCATTTACCATTTCAACAAAAAGAATAAAATACCTAGGAATAAACCTACCTAGAGAGACAAAAGACCTGTATGCAGAAAACTATAAGACACTGATGAAAGAAATTAAGATTGGATTGGAAGAATCAATATTGTGAAAACGACTACATAACCCAAAGCAATCTACAGATTCAATGCAATCCCTATCAAATTACCAATGGCATTTTTTACAGAACTATAACAAAAAAACCTTAAAATTTGTATGGAGACACAAAAGACCCCCGAATAGCCAAAGCAGTCTTAAGGGAAAAAAACGGAGTTGGAGGAATCAGACTCCTTGACTTCAGACTATACTATAAAGCTACAGTAATCAAGACAATATGGTACTGGCACAAAAACAGAAACATAGATCAATGGAACAGGATATAAAGCCCAGAGATAAACTCACACACCTATGTTCAACTAATCTATGACAAAGGAGGCAAAGATATACAATGGAGAAAAGACAGTCTCTTCAATAAGTGGTGCTGGGAAAACTGGACAGCTACATGTAAAAGAATGAAATTAGAACACTCCCTAACACCATACACAAAAATAAACTCAAAATGGATTAGAGACCTAAAAGTAAAACCGGACACTATAAAACTCTTAGAAGAAAACATAGGAAAAACACTCTTTGACCTAAATCACAGCAAGATCTTTTTTGATCCACCTCCTAGAGTAACGGAAATAAAAACAAAAATAAACAAAGGGACCTAATGAAACTTCAAAGGTTTTGCACAGCAAAGGAAACCATAAACGAGACGAAAAGACAACCCTAGATTGCTAGTGGGAAGCAGCCACATAGCACAGGGAGATCAGCTTGGTGCTTTTTGACCACCTAGAGGGGTGGGATAGGGAGGGTGGGAGGGAGGGAGATGCAAGAGGGAAGAGATATGGGAACATATGTATGTGCATAACTGATTCACGTTGTTATAAAGCAGAAACCAACACACCACTGTAAAGCAATTATACTCCAATAAAGATGTTAAAAAAAAGAAAAAGAAACTGGACACTATAAAACTCTTCGAGGAAAACATAAGCAGAACACTCTATGACATAAATCACAGCAAGATCTTTTTTGATCCACCTCCTAGAGTAATGGAAATAAAAACAAAAATAAACAAATGGGACCTAATGAAATTTCAAAGCTTTTGCACAGCAAAGGAAACCATAAACAAGATGAAAAGAGAATCCTCAGAATGGGAGAAAATATTTGCAAACGAATCAATGGACAAAGGATTAATCTCCAAAATATATAAACAGCTCATGCAGCTCAATTTAAAAAAAAAAACAACCCCGTCCAAAAATGGACAGAAGACCTAAATAGGCATTTCTCCAAAGAAGACATACAGATGGCCAAGAAGCACGTGAAAAGCTGCTCAACATCACTAATTATTAGAGAAATGCAAATCAAAAGTACAATGAGGTATCACCTCACACCAGTTAGAATGGGCATCATCAGAAAATCTACAAACAACAAATGATGGAGAGGGTATGGAGAAAAAGGATCCCTCTTGCACTGCTGGTGGGAATGTAAATGGATACAGCCACTATGCAGAACAGTATGGAGGTTCCTTAAAAAACTATAAATAGAATTATCATATGACCCAGCAATCCCACTACTAGGCATATACCCAGAGAAAACCGTAATTCAAAAAGATACATGCACCCCAATATTCATTGTGGCACTATTTACAATAGCCAGGTCTTGGAAGCAATGTAAATGCCCATTGACAGACAAATCGATAAAGAAGATGTGGTATATATATACAATGATATATTTATTTAGCCATAAAAAGGAACGCATGAATGGATCTAGAGACTGTAATACAGAGTGAAGTAAGTCAGAGAAAAACAAATATTGTATATTAACGCATATATGTGGAACCTAGAAAAGTGGTACTGATGGACCGGTTTGCAGGGAAGAAATTGAGAAACATATGTAGAGAACAAACGTATGAACACCAAGGGGGGAAAGAGGTGGGGGGTGGAGGTGGTGGTGGGATGAACTGGGCGATTGGGATTGACATGTATACACTGATGTGTATAAAATTGATGACTAAGAAGAACCTGTTGTATAAAAAAGTAAATAAAATTCAAAAATTAAAAAAAAAGAACCTAAAGCCATTGAAGGGAGAGTTCTAGGTTGCTTTGGTTGTTTTTTTTTTTTAATTGCTTACTGTTTTTCTTACAAGAACTGAGCTCATGTTCAAGAAGTGTAGCAAAATGCAGGTCTTCCCTGGTGGCGCAGTGGTTGAGAGTCTGCCTGCCGACGCAGGGGACACGGGTTCGTGCCCCGATTCAGGAAGATACCACATGCCGCGGAGCGTCTGGGCCCATGAGCCATGGCCGCTAAGCCTGCACGTCCGGAGCCTGTGCTCCACAACAGGAGAGGCCACAACAGTGAGAGGCCCGCGTACCGCAAAAAGAAAAAAGAAAAAGGAAAAAAAAGAAATGTAGCAAAATGTAAAGTATAGGGGCTTCTCTGGTGGTCCAGTGATTAAGACTCCATGCTTCCAATGCAGGGGGCACAGTTTTGAACCCTGGTCAGGGAACTAAGATCCCATATGCCGAGTGGCCAAAATAAAAAAAATAAAAAAAAAGAAGCAATGTCAAGTATTAAAAAAAAAAGATAAACACACTAGAAGTTTCACCATCTAGAAGAAGCCATTTTGATAAGTATATTCTTTAAAAATCAATGAGCTTAATCCGAAGAGTAATAACAAACTCAGATTTGCATGTTACATCAAATGCTGCCGTGTGAGCTATGGTTGTGGGTGTAACATGGAGCAGGGGAGAAGACAAGACTGCAGAAAACAGGTCAGTTTGGAAGTAAGAAATATTGAAAGCCCCAAAAAGGCAGCAATTGTAGGGATAAAGAGGAGAGAGAAGAATAAGGACATATTTTGGTAAAATTTTCAGGCCACAGGGATGCATGGGAGGAAGAAGAAACATCTAGAATACTCTGAAGATTTTCAGCTTGGTAGAGTGGATGGACTGATGCCATTAAGAGAGATGGAAACTGGGGATGCAGAAAAAGAAGCAAGGAGAGAGTACATGGTAAGTTCAGTTTAAGATGAGATTTATTTTGAAATGGTAATTGTGCATGTTGGAAAAAAAAAATCACTGTGAAAAGTGAGCCTAATTAAATTTGACTGTGGAAGCTAAGAGTTTTGCAGAATTCACATTCCAAAATTTAATTGATTTCTCATAATTTAACTCTGTGCTGCAAAATAATAAAACAGAGAGGTAACTGGTATTTTATCAGGTTAAATGTAAAATGGTTTTATTATATTTTCAACTCTCCAAACTGACTAATAAGTCTGTGATGAAATCAGGATACATAAAATCAAAATCAAAACTATTTTCTCCCTAGCAGTCAAGTATTTATTTGCACAGAAGACAGATTTGATCAAGAATGTCCAGCCAAATCTTTAAAATAATTAGGAATTCAAAAGCCTGCTATCTAGAAATTTCTCTAGTCAAAGAAATAACCATAGTTGTAAAATAGCTGACAAGCCATTTATTAAAACAGCGGTCGACTAATGCTTCTCCTTGTTTCAAGGTTACATTATAAATCAACTTAGAGGGGCAAAAACCTTGTAGGAGAACTGTAGGAGGATGAGCAGAACAATTTAAACTATAAAAAAGTCCTAAAGTGCATATCTTACTTACAGAAAGAATGAGGTTTAAAAGGATAATAATTAACAGATATTAACACACCTGGCATCCAGCAAGTTTCAATTGCAAAGATCATAAGAACTGATTTATAATGTTCCCAATGTGACTAATGAAAGTAAACTGGTGACCATATTGTTCTAAATGATTGCATTAGAGAACATTATTGTTTTAGAGAAGCCCACGTTAAAAATAAAATCATTATCGCCAAACACAAAACAATAATTTTCAGAATCAACATTTTAGATTTTAACACTCATATTTTACTGTTATTAACTATCTTTCAAAGTGATTAAAAAGAAAACTCTAAAGAAGCATCAGTTCTGCTCCTCATTTTATTTTCCCCTTGGAAGAAAGAGAGATTCAAAACCTTCCTGATGTCAGCACTTAGAAAGGTTAATTATTCATACAGAACAATGAAGAGGAAGCATTAGATTTAATTGGACACATGCTTCTTATATTTAAAGACAGGGGAGTAGATAATGATGTTCCCTTTTGTGTCCTTCCAAAAGAAATATGAGGAATTGATAATGTCTCACATAAGTCTTAAAGGAAGAAAATGTAGAACATGCATTTTGTAAATCACTCATTCATTACAGAAAAAGCTCACAAGAAATGTGGTCTCAATAAAATGTTATCCTTTCAGGATGATTAAATATCAAATTTAAATATCTTATCTTAGGTAAATTTGACATTCTTAACCTCTAGAGACGAGGAGAAAATTTACATGTATATATATATATAAAGTTATACTGGATACAGGGACTTCCTGATCAAGGAAATAGGGGAAATAAAGAAAAAAAAGAACTGGGTAACAGAGCATTCCATCAGTGAATTCTGGTCCAGACTTGTATGGAAATGGTGACAGCAATACACTTTTGCTCAAAGCAAATAAACTACACTGTAAACTGCACGAAGAAAAAGAAACTAAATCTCTTTGTTTACTTCTGTATCCCCTGTACCCACTGTAGTATCTAGCACATAAGAGGAAGGTATGTTGAAAGAATGAACTTTGGAAAAGTCAATTCTAGGACATGTATTGACAAGAAGTAACAGGTATTCTTAGAGTAAGAACTCATTCATTCATTCATCAAATTCTTTTTTAAATACAAATCCTTTATTGAAGTATTAGATACAAAAAATGTGAACATAAACCATAAAGGCACTCACATCCCATTTCCCCTTCCAGACATTATTCATGGGCCCTCAAAAGATAACCACCCTGCTGACCTGTAACACAGTTTTTATTGTTGATTTTATCTGGGAAGTTTCCAGTTTGGAGCTATTATAAATAGTGCTGCTATGAATACCCATGTCTTTTGGACATGCTGCTAAGAATATTCTATGAATATTCTTATGTTTCATTTCTTCTGTGTATACTTAGAATTGTTCATTCTTTGGATATGCATATGATGAACTTTAAGAGATATTTTCAGTTTTCCAAAATGAGAGAAAATTCCTCTAAAGAGTTTTCTTTTTTTTTTTTTTTTTCTGGTACGCGGGCCTCTCACTGCTGTGGCCTCTCCCGTTGCGGAGCACAGGCTCTGGACGCGCAGGCTCAGTGGCCATGGCTCACGGGCCCAGCCGCTCCACAGCATGTGGGATCTTCCCGGACAAGGGCACAAATCCATGTTCCCTGCATCGGCAGGCGGACTCTCAACCACTGCGCCACCAGGGAAGCCCTAACGTGTGTGTGTGTGTGTGTGTGTTTATATTTATGGCAAATATTTTAACATCTTCTCCTACTTAGTGTCTTTGATTTTCACTCTCAATGACATTTTGATGAACAGAAGGTCTTAATTTTAATGTACTTCAATGATCATTTATCACATTTTTGTTGGGTACTTAGTAAATGATACCAGAAATAGTGTTGGAGCTGAGAAGAAACAATAAATAGGTAAGAAAAAAAATTTTTTCTTTTTCTGCAAGCAGTTAATAGTCTCAGGGATAAATAGGAAAGTTAACCTAAACAGACAGACTTGGTATACAAATTAATGGTCCACAGGGCTTAGAAATTAAATAATGTGACCCATAAATACACTTACAATTTTTCAAAAGCTACAACGTAAGACCAGTTGTGAAAGGAAAACTGTATAAATAAAACTAATGTTTGCGAATGCTGTCAATGATGCAGAGCAAACAGTAATTCTCTTTCACTGTGGCTGCAGATTAGTTCCATAGCATGTTCATGGGATGAGTGGAATTTCATCAGAGTTAAAATTGTGGGAAGCAGACTTAGAAAATAATAAACTGACCTGGAGACAGAAGGTTATAATAAGAGTTGAGTGAATGTCCCTTGTTCCACATTTCCTTCCAGCTGCCTCTCCATTTTTTCACTCCTTTTAGGGCAAACTATTAAAAAGAGTTTAGCATCCTCTCCTCTCCATTTATACTTCTGTTTTCTATTGAATCCCTCTCAATCATTCTTATTTCTTTTTTAAAGGAGACAACACTTCTTTATTTATTTTAATTTATTTTTGGCTGCATTGGGTCTTCGTTGCGGTGCACGGGCTTTTCACTGCGGTGGCTTCTCTTGTTGTGGCATGCGAGCTCTAGATGCACAGGCTTCAGTAGTTGAAGCTAGCAGGCTCAGCAGTTGTGGCTCGGGGGCTCTAGAGCGCAGGCTCAGTAGTTGTAGTGCATGGGCTTAGTTGCTCCGTGGCATGTGGGATCTTCCGGGACCAGGGCTCAAACCCGTGTCCCCTGCAATGGCAGGCAGATTTTTTTTTTGTGGTACGCGGGCCTCTCACTGCTGTGGCCTCTCCCGTTGCGGAGCACAGGCTCCGGACACGCAGGCTCAGTGGCCATGGCTCACGGGCCCAGCCGCTCCGCAGCATGTAGGATCTTCCCGGACCGGGGCACAAACCCATGTCCCCTGCATCGGCAGGTGGACTCTCAACCACTGCGCCACCAGGGAAGCCCGGCAGGCAGATTCTTAACCACTGCGCCACCAAGAAAGTCCTGAGCATTCCTTTTTTTTTTTTTTAATGTTTATTTATAATCATCATTCTTTTTTTTTTTTTGGCCATGCCACACAGCTTGCTGGAGTTCCCTGACCAGGGATTGAACTTGTGCCCTCAGCAGTGAAAGCACAGAGTCCTAACTACTGGACCACCAGGGAATTCCCGGCATTATAAGCATTCTGTGACATTGATAGAAAATTAAATGATATAAAATTGCATGGAACTCAAAGATCTTTAAAATGTGCTCTCAACCAGCTTGTATACAATAATTTGGAGTTGAAAGAGCAGATCATAAAAAATTACAGGTTACAACAGGTCTTGTGACAGGGTGATTAAGATTTAGGAAGACATTTTCATGTGCAGCAGTGACTAGGATTGGAAGGAACGACAGGTACAAATTATATGGATAATTCTAATAGTTTGATTCTAAGGGAAAATTGAATGAATTCTTCAGTGCAAGTCTATGGGGTCAGGACAGTAGGACAACATTTGAGGCAGAGACCATTCTTCATGTGCGAGCCCAGAGAAACACGCCTTTCTTTCTACTTCACTCAAAAGTCCATTATACAAATGGTCTCCTAGTGGCTAACAAGAATCAAACTAGTTTAAATTCTGAGAGGCTCCAGCTAGAACATCAATCTGACACTTTTATAAAAAAAAAACAAACTGTAATAGAATGCACATAATCCTTAAAAATGATGGTTCTGAATACACAACAGATTATGTTAACATTCAAACTGAAATTCTTTTGGCATTTATTTTATATGCTAATGTTCTTAAATTACTCATTTTTAAGTATATTCAGAATTATCTAAATGAGTTTGTTTTGGCTCTGTGGTAGATAGCCTTCCAATATGGCTGCCAACAATTCTTTCCATCTCTTTAAGCATAAGCCACTCCTCTCATCAAGAATAGATTCTAGGGACTTCCCTGGTGGCGCAGTGGTTAAGAATCTGCCTGCGAATGCAGGGGACATGGGGGTTCAATACCTGATCTGGGAGGAGCAACTAAGCCCGTGCACCACAACTACTGAGCCTGTGCTCTAAAGCCCATGAGCCACAACTACTGAGCCCGTGTGCTGCAACTACTGAAGCCCATGTGCTCTAGAGCCCGTGTGCCACAAAAGAAGCCACCACAATGAGAAGCCCACGCAAAGCAATGAAGAGTAGCCCCAGCTCACCGCAACTAGAGAAAGCCCACACATAGCAATGAAGACCCAATGCAGCCAAAAATAACTTTTTTTTAAAATAGTGTAATCAACATATTTTTTTTAAGAAAAGAATAAATTCTATTTCCTCTCTGCTTGAATATGGGCTGTACTGTGACTTGCTTCTAACCATAGAATACTGTGGAAGAGACAATCTAGGACTTCTGAGCCCAGGCTTTGATAGATTTTCTTTTCCTCTTGGAGCCAGTTCCTAATAATAAGGAAGCTCAGGCTAAACTACTGAATGAAGAGCAGAATGAATGCCTTCAGCCTATGCATTGTGTAACAGAAAACTGCCCTGCTGAACTCACTGCACCCTCAGGATCATAAAAAAAGCATAAATTGTTGTCGTTTTAGGCCACTAAGTTGGGATTTTTTTTTTAATTTATTTTTAATTTATTTATTTTTGGCTGTGTTGAGTCTTCGATGCTGCACGCGGGCTGTCTCTAGTTGAGGCGAACGGGGGCTACTCTTCGTTGTGGTGAGCAGGCTTCTCATTGGGGTGGCTTTTCTTGTTGTGGAGCACGGGCTCTAGGTATGCGGGCTTTAGTAGTTGTGGCACGTGGGCTCAGTAGTTGTGGCACAGGCGCATGGGCTTAGTTGCTCTGTGGCATGTGGGATCTTCCCGGACCAGGGCTCAAACCTGCGTCCCCTTCATTAGCAGGTGTAGTCTTAAGCACTGCGCCACCAGGGAAGCCCTAAGTTGGAATTTTTTTTTACTCAGAAACTGATAGAGGCTTTAACTTTTTCATGGTAACCAATGAATAATTGGCCACTTAATCTTTTTTTTGGCCACTTAATCTTTATGTCTGGACATCTAACACAAAAGCATATAAAATTTATTTCAGAGAAGGGCATTTTTGAGGTAATGTATTATTATTATTTTTTTATTTTTTTGCGGTACGCGGGCTTCTCACTGTTGTGGCCTCTCCCGTTGCGGAGCACAGGCTCCGGACGCGCAGGCTCAGCGGCCATGGCTCACGGGCCCAGCCGCTCCGCGGCATGTGGGATCTTCCCGGACCGGGGCACAAACCCGTGTCCCCTGCATCGGCAGGCGGACTCTCAACCACTGCGCCACCAGGGAAGCCCTACTTTTGTTTATTAATTATAGGAAAGTCTGAACCATGAAATTAGATTTTCCTGTAACAAAAAATTCAGACAACTAGTGACACCTTTCTACATTTTCATTTCAAGTGACACAAAAGGCCTTGCTCTCAAATAATCACAATATACTATCCTACTGACTAATATTTAAAATTGCAAATCAGTTATCAAAATCCACATTTTTAAAGATTAAGTTAGAATTCTGACTCCTTGACAGAGATTCCTCAACTACCTGTGGAGAAGTGAATTCTTCCTTTTCATGTTCAGATGTAGACTGGGTTTTGGAATTCCAGTGATGGTAAGCTTTATTATCATCATTAGCATAGTGCCCTACGGCACCTACAAAAAAGGATCTTATCTTGTCTATTTTTATACATCCTCACTCCTCAAAGCACAGAAAGATAAAGTGATCTGTCCACAGGCATACAGGTGGATGCATACAGGGCATGCAACTAAAAGCCAAATCTCCTGACACTAATTCAAATATGCTTTTCTTCACACTTCTCTCATATATATGCCACAGCTGTTCTGAAATCCCTTGGTTTGGTTGAAAATTCAATTAGAAAAGAATTATTCTAATAATAATAATAAAGAACAAAAGACATTTTTTCATTTGATTACATCTTTTGTACATGACTACATAGTCATGATACAAATGAAGTAATAATACCCTCCATTTTCAATAATGCAATACATTTCACAATATAAGTAAGTTTTAACCTTAGGATTCATTAAAATTAAGTTTTTGTCTGTTATGGTTAATATATCACCTTTTTATATGCTAAACGTTTGCCATTAAATATATGCAGGTAAATATGCAATTATAGTAAGAGTGCAGGATATTAACATATAAAAGTCAATCCTTTTTCTACATACAAGCAATGAACATGTAGAATGTGAAATTAACAACACAGTACCTTTTGCATTAGCACCCCCCAAAAAGAAAACACTTAGGCATAAATCTAATAAAATGTAAGTGTTAGATCAATATGAAAAAAACTATAAAACTCTGATGAACAAAATCAGAGAAGAACAAAATAATGTACAAATATTCCATGTTCATGGATGGGAAGATTCAATATTGTCAAACTGTCAATTCTTCCCAGCCTGATCTGTAGATTCAGTGCAACCTCAGTCAAAATCCCAGCAAGTTATTTTGTGGATATTGAACCATTTATTCTAAAGTTCATATGGAGAGGCAAAAGACCCAAAATAGCCAATACAATATTGAAGAAGAAGAACAAAGTTGGAGGGCTGACACTCCCCAATTCCAATATTTAGTATAAAGTTACAGTAATCAAGACAGTGTGGTATTTGTGCAAGAATAGACAAATAGGTCATTGGAACAGAAGAGAGAGCTCAGAAATAGACTTTCATCAAGAGTCAACTGATATTTGACAAAGGAGCAAAGGCAATACAATACAACAAAGATACTCTGTTCAGCAAATTGTACCAGAACAGCTGGACATCCACATGTAAAACAATAAATCTAGACACAGACCTTACATTCTCAACAAAAAGTAACTCAAAATGGATCACAGACCTAAATGTAAAACCCCAAACTATAAAACACCTAGAAGATAACACAGAAGAAAACCTGGATGACCTTCAGTATGGCAATGACTTTTTAGATACAACACCAAAGTCATGATCTATGAAAGAAATAATTGCTAAGCTAGATTTCATTAAAATTTAAAAACTGCTCTGAGAAAAGCAATGTGAAGAGAATGAGAAGGACAAGCCATAGACCGGGAGAAATATTTGCAAAAGACACATGTGAAAAAGGACTGTTATCCAAAATATACAAAGAACTTCTAAACTCAACAACAATTTAAAAAATGGGCCAAAGACTTTGACACTTCACCAAAGGAGATGTACAGATGGCATAAAAAAGCATATAAAAAGATTTCCACATCATACGTCATTAAGGAAATACAAATTCAAACGAGATGCTACTGCACATCAAGAACGAGCAAAATCTGGAACACTGACACCAAATGTTGACGAAGATGTGAAGCAATAAGAATTGTCATTTAATATCTGAAACTAACACATTTTAAGTCAACTATACTTCAAAAAAATAAAATAAAATAACATTTATTTCTGGTGCAAGAAAATTTAACAGTCACTTTGGAATACAGTTTGGTGATTTCTTACAAAATTAAACATACTCTCTCCATACAAGCCAGAAATTGTGCTCCTTAGTATTTACCCAAAGGAGTTGAAAACCTATGTCCACACAAAAATCTGGACACAGATTTTTTTGTTGTTGTTGTTTCGTCACACCTTGATTTCCCCAACCAGGGATCGAACCCACGCCCCCTGCAGTGGAAGCACAGAGTCTTAACCACTGGACCACCAGGGAAGCCCCTAGATTGGATGTTTTTAACAGCTTTGTGCATCAGCTTTGTGAATTAATACATAAACTGTGGTGCATCCAGATAACGAAATATTATTCAGTGCAAAAAAGAAATGAGCTATCAAGCCATGAAAAGACATGGAGGAACCTTAAATACATTTTACTAGGTGAAAAGACATGGAGGAACCTTAAATACATTTTACTAGGTGAAAGAAGGCAATCTGTAAAGGCTATGTACTGTATGAATCCAACTACATGACATTCTGGAAAAGGTAAAACTATGGAGACAGTAAAAAAAGACCAGAGGTTGCCAGAGATTTGGGGTTGGGGTGGAATAATTAGGCAGAGCAAAGAGTTTCTCATTATCATCTGTATGATTCCATAATGATGGATATATGTCTATATACATTTATTCAAACTTATAGAATACATAACATCAAGAGTGAACCCTAATGTAAATGATGTACTTTGGGTGATTAAGACGTGTTAATGTAGGTTTTCAATTGTAACAAATGTACCACTCTAATGGGAGGTGTTAATAATAGGGCAGTCTATGCATGAGTGGGGCCAGGGGATACATGGAAAATCTCTTACCTTCCCCTCAACTTTGCTGTGAACCTAAAACTGCTCTAAAAAATCAAATCATTAAAAAAAAAAAAAACTAGGGAGAGAATAAAATTTTAGCCCTTCTTAAAATATACATATGTGATTTGTATGAGAAGAATATATTTTTGAAGGCAGAGATTCTTCTGAGCTCCTGATTTTGAGATCCACTGAGGGTAAGTTAGTTTTCTGGGTCTCAAAGATACTCTTTCCTTTATCTTTCATATCTCATTTACACACTGAGTCATCTATGCTCTAAAGTTTAAATCTTCCTAGTGTCTGGTGCATACTATTAACTCCCACAGCTGTCTTTATTTCTCTGAAAAATGAGTGTTAAGTTGATTTTTGATATACTTATTTTAAAATGTTTATTATTGCAATGCTTTAATTTTAAATGTCTTGTGATGTAACAAAATGCTTTGGTTAGTCTTTCTGTTAAAGCAGGTAGTATTTCTGAAAAGTTAACACTTTTATTTTTTTTAATTTATTTATATTTTGTGGCCACACGGGGAGGCTTGCGGGATCTTAGCTCCTCAACCAGGGATCGAACCCGGGCTCACAGCAATGAAAGCACAGAGTCCTAACCACTGTGCTGCCAGGGAATTCCCAAAAGTTAACCATTTTAAAGTACAAATTATCTTTTTCAGATAGTAAATCTTTTTTTGATTGTCCATTTGTTTTGTTTTTGTCTATTTACTGAACTTTTAAAAATTAGAGGAAATTGGTATATCATTTATATTTTCATTTTATGCATTTATATTTGCAAGTCACATATGTACTTTAGGTTAAGCTCATTGGTTTATACCAACATTGAATGAAGAAACAAAAGAGATTTGTTTTATCATAAAAAGGAAACAAAATGTCATACACATTGCTTTATGTTTACTGTGCAAGTGTCAGCGCTATTTTAACAGGTATGAATATTACCGGGGTTTTGCTTTGTTTAACAAAGCTTTGCTCCACGTTAAAGGCCAAGGGCAAAACCAAGTACCAGTTTCAAGAGGTAAAGACAGACAAGTACATGTTTGTACCATGGGAGTGTTTATTGATCAGAGGAAAAGAAGTTTTAAGAAAAATATTCAATTTGTTGAGAAAACAAAATATGCTTAAACCACTTCTTTTCACCTCCTATTAGTTCAAAAATTCCAGGTCTGTCTTCCTGTATTTATGAAGTATCATCTTCTGTTCCATTTAAAACTTGCATGTGCAGAAAAATGTACCGTCATTTGTTAAATGTTGATATAAATGGTGTATCATTAATTTTGAAACTGAAGATCAAATGATGTAAATGTATACTCTTGCCTTAGCCTAGTATTGTACTTCTTGCAATTAATAAAACCTTAATATTTCAAAATGAGGTTTTAGTATTTTCCATTTCCAATAAACAGAAATAATGTACTTTAGGTATTTGAAAACCTATTTATGTATTTTTTTGGCCTGCTCCACGCGGCATGCAGGATCTTAGTTCCCCGACCAGGGATTGAACCCGTGCCCCCCTGCATTGGAAGCACAGAGTCTTAAGCACTGGACCACCAGGGAAGTCCCATGAAAACCTATTTAAATATTTGTGTTATGACTGAACGTTTTTATTCCCCACCACCCGCCCGCAGCCAAAATTCATATGTTGAAGACCTAACCTTAGTGTGGCTGTATTTGAAGATGGGGCCTCTAAGGATGTAATTAAGGTCAAATAAGGTCATAAAGATGGGGCCTTGATTTCACAGGATTAGTGTTTTTATAAGAAGAGTTCTCTCTCTTTCTCGCATGCATTGAGTAAAGGCCACGTGAGAACATACTGAGAAGACAGCTATCTACAAGCCAGAGAGCTCTCACCAGAAACCAAATTTCCCAGCACCCTGATCTTAGACTTCATGCCTCCAGAACAGTGTGGTATTTTGTTATGGCAGCTCAAGCCGACTAATACAACTTGAGATCTATATTTACTTTCTGTAAATTCATATATAGCTCTTAGAGGAAACATGAAGTATACACAAAATTCTGTGAATGATATTTTATTTTTGAAGTATTTAAGAAAAACTTATATTTGTATCTTATAAGACAGCCTTTGGCAGTAAAATATTTGCAACTTCTTGATAGAACAGTTCACACTGCAATTTTTATACCCAAGCATATAAAGGGACCATATTCCATGTTATTTTTACCTTATATGCTATAAAAATGAATCTTACAAAAGAATAGTGATCTCTCATGAAAAACGTTTTTTTCAAGATTGAGGAAAACTGAAGGATAAATATTCAAAGAGAGTGAGGTGGAACAAAGCTAGAAATTCATGAAAGTTTAGATTGTTCACTATTCTGGACTTTATGGACATACGGATATCAGCTCAGGGACAGAAAACCATGCAAAAATTCATGAGAGTGAAGGTTCTTAAAAAAGAGATAGCAATATGCTAGTTTTGGGGGGTCTGTTTGGCATTGCTGTGCGATCTTAGTTCCCAACCAGGGATCGAACCTGGATCCTGGCAGTGAGAGCACAGAGTCCTAACCACTGAACTGCCAGGGAAGTCCTTAGTTTGTTTTTTTCTTTGTTTGAAAGATTTGATGCTACCTTAGGTTAGTATTTTTTCTTAATCCTTTGTTATTATTTGTTAAACAATATTTATAATAAACCTGTTAAAATACCAATAAACCTATTGCTAAAATTTAAAAGCATGGCTGTCATAATATAAATTGGACATTTGTCAAAAATTTATTTAACTCGTTAATGAGGGAATCAGTAAGATTGCTAAGCTAGTTCTAAAAGCATCTGGGAAACTTGGTACGTACTGGCATTTAGAAAACAAAATACTAGAATAAGATTGGTACGGTAGATTTTTGTAAAATCTGGTTAAATGTCTTACAGGGCAATAAACCATAACCTTTGGGTTTTCTTTCTGACTAGACAGAAATCATTTGCATCTCTACCAGAACAAAATATATAATATTAAATGCTGTAGATATTGAACCCTTAATAATAACTAGCAAAGGTAAAAAATGATATATCCTCCTGAAAAATTAGCATTATGGCATGATACTAATTTTATGAATGCATATATTGGCCAACTGAGCTCCAGAAAGGCTGTGTCAATCTATGCTTCTACCAGCAATGGAGATGTTTGTCTTAAAAACATCTACAATTATGTATTTTTTTCTTTTGGAAATGTTATTTTATCAACTAAGGAACAGAAAACTGAAAGTAATAAAGATTTCCAAAACTATATTTCAAAGCCAAGATTAGAATTCATTCTAGTGCTATGTTCCACTCTGTGACTCTGTATGCCAAATTGGTTGTTGATCTTTGGCATCTTTCATTGATCAGTGTTTGGTTTTTTTCTCCCAACTCCTGCCATTCCTGAAGTCCCAAGAATAATCCTGCTCTCCTTCAACTAGCCAGTGTCATACCTTGTCAAGGCTTACCCTCTCCTGGTGATATTTTGTTCTTTAATTAAATTTTAACTTCGCTCATAACCCATTAAACTTCAACTCATTTTGTGGGAATAGTGTACCTCCTCCCTGACTTAATAAATTGAAACGTTAAAGTATATAATCTTAAACTAAAAATAAAATATCAGTATGTAGGAGGTTTTAGAGAGATCGGAGTGTGTTAGAAGGAGAGTGGACTTGAAGACTGAAAGACATCCTCCAAACTCTTTAAATTACATCATGTAAACCAGAAGATTATTCTTTCCACATGCATGTGCTCTACCTGCAACTCTTATTTCTCACTCAGGAAACTTAGGACAATAAGGTACTACAAAGATAACTGTCCTAATTTATGTATAACATAATTTACAGCTTTGGTAATTTGTTGTTAATGGCAAAATACCTACCTATCTCACAGTTGCTCAGAACAACTCCCTGTACAGCTACACTGAATCTGAGAACTGCTGATAAAATTATTGGCTCCTAAAATGGCTTTGCTTCTTATCCCTACACTGTCTAGAATTTTCACCAACCACCTTTGTTCCAGCTCCATTTGTTAGTTATATTATTTTTGGATAGCACCATTTCAACATCTCTTGGCACTCACTATGAGTGAAAAATACACAAACACACCAACCTAGAGCCTACCAGCCTGTGGGTAACATGAGGGTTATTAGCATTTATAGCCACATTTATCAACTCATCTTACTCAGAGTCCTCAACTTGCTCACTAGGACCTAAGCCTATACAGATTCTTCTCCAAGTGTTTTTGAAAGTTCCCAATCAAGTAATCAGATGGTTTAAAAACTTTTTAAAAATTCTGACACATTTGAATACTACAACTTTTAAAGACTGGATATGACATATTTATCGATAATACTCTGTGCTATGTTATACAATAGGTTGAACAATATATACAATGTTTCAACATAACATAATGAGGATTACTTAATTGGGGGAGAAAAAAATGTATACACCTAATCTTTTTTAACTGAACAGAAAGTCCCTGTGGATTTCCTTTGTGTTCAAGAATAACTCACAAATCCATGTTCTCAGATGGCAGATGAGGGGGGAAAAAAAGCTAGGCTTTAGTTCCAAAAAACCCATTAATTCTTCAATTTATTTAACCCCTGCTTGTTGACACACTGATGTTTTACCAGCCCAATCTTTTCAAATAACTATCATTAAAATTATTACGAAGGTTTATTGAAAGGTTTAGAGTCAGATAATGACCTGATGGAAGAGGAATTTCAGAAAGATAGATTTGATAAAAATGAATTGAATAGGGAGATCAGAGGCATAAAAACCAGTTGTAAGTTTCTTATAGTAGTTCAAACAAGAGATGTTTCGGTAAAAATCAATATGGCTTAGTGATTAATTAAAAACTGTAAAGTTTTTAAAATGTGCATTTTGATGCTGAACACTGGGCTAGACAGTATAACACTTATTCTTAAAAGTTCTGAACTACTTTAACTAGCTGAGAGAATTCCCGGGAAGTCCAGTGGTTAGGACTCCACACTTTCACTGCTGAGGGCCCAGGTTCAATCCCTGTTCGGGGAACTAAGATCCCACAAGCTGCATGGCGTGGATAAAAAAACAAACAAAAAAAACTAGCTTAAAATTCTTCAGTGCAAGTCAATCAGCTTAACTGAGCCAGGTGTAGACTGCTAAAGAAAAAAATTGACTTATTTTAATTACTCTTACTAGCTAGAAATTAGTAATTATTTTTTATTTAGGCAAATTAGAAAAATGTTAATATCAAGAAACAAAGCCCAAGTAACAATATTTGACAAATATCAAGTGAGTAATCACCTGACTAATCAAATTCCTTTGTAAAAAAAAAAAAATACAGAAACTTCCTGGCAGAAAATCTATGGCCACAGAAAGTAGTAAAATAGTCTCAAAACACGTGCTATTTCCTTGCATGAGTTGGGGTGAAAGAAAATGGACAGGATATATTTGTAAATACAAAAAGCAACTCTTTTCTCAAGTGTCTTCGATTCTAAATTGACTATAGCCATGTCTAATAATCTAAGAAATCAGGAAGACACTCCAAGTGAAAAAATACATTTGTCTAGGAAGAGATGAAAAAACAACTGGTAGATTGTGCAGATTTAAGCCTCCTGCTTAATTTCCTCCAGGAAGGACAGGAAGGAATATTGCTTTGACTTGAAAACTAAATATACTAGTAGGTGAGCCACTGTGTCATAAAGAAGACTGAATCTTGTTCCCTTTCAAACCCTGCTAGATAATAAGCAAATACAGAGGAATGGGAAAAACAGAAACTGTGAAAAGGTTAATGAAGTGCTGGAAAGCAAATTCATCTATGATAAACAATAATGCATAAACTTATGAGTGGATAGGTGTGACATTGATATAATAGCAGCAAAAGTGAGTGCTCTAAAAATTAGGCACTTTCTGAAGTATTCTTTTAAAAATATTTACTAGGATACTATGAAATTAGGTTTCTTTTTATTTCCCTTCATCTTTCATTCCTTTAATGGTTCACTAATAATCATTTTTTATTTAAAAGATCACCTACTGATAAAATGAATCTGAGCAATCATTTCTGAAGTGTGTCCTATTTTTTAATATTTCTCCTTATAGATATGTTTTAGCACAATTTCTTATTTAATTTGTTTTCAAAATTATATAGTAATTTATTAACATAGTTCAAAAAGCAGAAAAATCCTTATTTTTTATGCAAATGCAGCATATTATAAAACTCTCAGTTCTACACCTTATTTTTGTCACTTATTGATGTGTCTTAGAGTCCTTCCCTATTAGTACCTTAAGAACATCCTCATTCTTTTATTTATTTATTATTTATTTATTTATTTGCGGTACGCGAGCCTCTCACTGTTGTGGTCTCTCCCGTTGCGGAGCACAGGCTCCGGATGCACAGGCTCCGCGGCCATGGCTCACAGGCCCAGCCGCTCCGCGGCATGTGGGCCCTTCCCAGACCGGGGCACGAACCCATGTCCCCTGCATCAGCAGGCGGACTGTCAACCACTGCGCCACCAAGGAAGCCCTTATTTATTATTATTATTTTTTTTTTTTAAAGAATCCTTGATAAACTTTATTTTTGGCTGCATTGGGTCTTTGTTGCTGTGTGCGGGCTTTCTCTAGTTGCAGCGAGCAGGGGCTACTCTTCGTTGTGGTGCGTGGGCTTCTCATTGCGGTGGCTTCTCTTGTTGCGGAGCACAGGCTCTAGAGCGCAGGGTCAGTAGTTGTGGCGCACAGGCTTGGCTGCTCCATGGCATGTGGGATCTTCCTGGACCAGGACTCAAACCCGTGTCCCCTGCATTGGCAGGAGGATTCTGAACAACTGTGACACCACGGAGGTCCTGGGCATCCTCATTCTTTCTGCAGCTGTCTCCTGTATATTTTTATGGATATATCATAATTTCTTAACAGACACGTAACAATGGACGTTTGGGTTTAAACATTATTTTCACCTAATAACCACAAAATATTTACTTCTGACTTCTTACATTATTTTATTCAAAGATTACAAGGAAAAGAAATTCAAGCATTCAAAATTTTTGGCGAGGAGAGGGGCAAGATGGAGGAAGAGTAAGATGCGGAGATCACCTTCCTCTCCAGATACATCAGAAATACATCTACACATGGAACTCCTACAGAACACCTACTGAACACTGGCAGAAGACCTCAGACCTCCCAAAAGGCAAGAAACTCCCCACGTACCTGGGTAGGGCAAAAGAAAAAAGAAAAACCAAGAGACAAAAGAATAGGGATGGGACCTGCACCAGTGGGAGGGAGCTGTGAAGGAGGAAAGGTTTCCACACGCTAGAAGCCCCTTCGCGGGCGGAGACTGCGGGTGGCGGAGGGGGGAAGCTACGGAGCCGCGGAAGAGAGCACAGCAACAGTGGTGCAGCGGAAAACCGGAGAGATTCACGCCAGCAGGAGAGGCTTATCTGCCCCCTCGCCCGGGTGGGCGGGGCTGGGAGCTGAGGCTTGGGCTTTGGGCGGATCCCAGGGAGAGGACAGGGATTCGCAGCGTGAACACAGCCTGCAGGGGGCTACTGCACCACGGCTAGGCTAGGCGGGAGGGAGTCCGGGCAAAACTCTGGAACTGCCAAAGAGTCAAGGGACTTTTTCTTCCCTCATTGTTTCCTGGTGTGCGAGGAGAGGGGATAAAGAGCGCCGCTTAAAGGAGCTCCACAGATGGGCGAGAGCCGCGGCTATCAGCACGGACCCCAGAGACGGGCATGAGACGCTAAGGCCGCTGCTGCCGCCACCAAGAAGCCTGTGTAGGGGAAAAGGTCACTATCCACACCTCCCTTCCCAGGAGGCTGTGCAGCCTGCCACCGCCAGGTTCCCGGGATCCAGGGACAACTTGCCTAGGAGAACGCACGGCGCGCCTCAGGCTGGTGCAACGTCCTGCCGGCCTCTGCTGCCGCAGGCTCACCCCGCATCCGCACGCCTCCCTCCCCCCGGCCTAAGTGAGCCAGAGCCCCTGAGTCAGCTCCTCCTTTAACCCCATCCTGTCTGAGAGAAGAACAGACGCCCGCCGGTGACCTACACGCAGAGGCGGGGCCAAATCCAAAGCTGAGCCCCAGGAGCTGTGTGAACAAAGAAGAGAAAGGGAAATCTCTCCCAGCAGCCTCAGGAGCAGCGGATTCAATCTGCACAATCAACATGAGGTACCCTGCATCAGTGGAATACCTGAATAGACAACGAATCACCCCAAATTGAGGAGGTGGACTTTGAGAGCAAGATTTATTATTTTTTCCCCTTTTCCTCTTTTTGTGACCGTATGGATGAAAGGCGCTTGGTACTGCAGCCAGGACTCAGTGCTGTGCCTCTGATGTGGGAGAGCCAACTTCAGGACACTGGTCCACAAGAGACCTTCCAGCTCCACATAATACCAAACAGCAAAAATCTCCCAGAGATCTCCATCTCAACACCAACACACAGCTCCACTCAACGACCAGCAAGCTACAGTGCTGGACACCCTATGCCAAACAACTACCATAACAGGAACACAACCCCATCCATTAGCAGAGAGGCTGCCCAAAATCATAAGTCCACAGACACCCCAAAACACACCACCAGACGTGGAACTGCCCACCAGAAAGACAAGATCCAGCCTCATCCACCAGAACACAGGCACTAGTCCCCTCCACCAGGAAGCCTACACAACCCACTGAACCAACTTTAGCCACTGGGGACAGACACCAAAAACAACGGGAACTACAAACCTGCAGCCTGCAAAAAGGAGACCCCAAACACAGTAAGATAAGCAAAATGAGAAGACAGAAAAACACACAGGAGATGAAAGAGCAAGATAAAAACCTACCAGACCTAACAAATGAAGAGGAAACAGGCAGTCTACCTGAAAAAGAATTCAGAGTAATGACAGTAAAGATGATCCGAAATCTTGGAAATAGAATAGAGAAAATGCAAGAAACATTTAACAAGAACCTAGAAGAACTAAAGAGGAAACAAGCAACGATCAACAACACAATAAATGAAATTAAAAATACTCCAGAAGGGATCAATAGCAGAATAACTGAGGCAGAAGAACGGACCTGGAAGATAAAATAGTGGAAATAACAACTGCAGAGCACAATAAAGAAAAAAGAATGAAAAGAACTGAGGACAGTCCCAGAGACCTCTGGGACAACATTAAATGCACCAACATTCGAATTATAGAGGTCCCAGAAGAAGAGGAGAAAAAGAAAGGGACTGAGAAAATATTTGAAGAGATTATAGTTGAAAACTTCCCTAATATGGGAAAGGAAATAGTTAATCAAGTCCAGAGGGCACAGAGAGTCCCATACAGGATAAATCCAAGGAGGAACACTCCAAGACACGTATTAATCAAACTGTGAAAAGTTAAATACAAAGAAAACATATTAAAAGCAGCAAGGGAAACACAACAAATAACACACAAGGGAATCCCATTAAGGTTAACAGCTCATCTCTCAGCAGAAACTCTGCAAGCCAAAAGGGACTGGCATGACATATTTAAAGTGATGAAGGGGAAAAACCTACAACCAAGATTACTCTACCCAGCAAAGATCTCATTCAGATTCAGCGGAGAAATTAAAACCTTTACAGACAAGCAAAAGCTGAGAGAGTTCAGCACCACCAAACCAGCTTTACAACAAATGCTAAAGAAACTTCTCTAGGCAAGAAACACAAGAGAAGGAAAAGACCTACAATAACAAACCCAAAACAATTAAGAAAATGGGAATAGGAACATACATATCGATAATTACCTTAAATGTAAATGGATTAAATGCTCCCACCAAAAGACACAGACTGGCTGAATGGATACAAAAACAAGACCCATACATATGATGTCTACAAGAGACCCACTTCAGACCTAGGGACACATACAGACTGAAAGTGAGGGGATGGAAAAAGATATTCCATGCAAATGGAAATCAGAAGAAAGCTGGAGTAGCAATTCTCATATCAGACAAAATAGACTTTGAAATAAACACTATTACAAGAGACAAAGAAGGACACTACATAATAATGAAGGGATCGATCCAAGAAGAAGATATAACAATTGTAAATATTTATGCACCCAACATAGGAGCACCTCAATACATAAGACAAATACTAACAGCCATAAAAGGGGAAATCGACAGTAACACATTCATAGTAGGGGACCTTTACACCCCACTTTCACCAATGGACAGATCATCCAAAATGAAAATAAATAAGGAAACAAGCTTTAAATGATACATTAAACAAGATGGACTTAATTGATATTTATAGGACATTCCATCCAAAAACAGAATACACATTTTTCTCAAGTGCTCATGGAACATTCTCCAGGATACATCATATCTTGGGTCACAAATCAAGCCTTGGTAAATTTAAGAAAATTGAAATCGTATCAAGTATCTTTCCCGACGACAACGCTATGAGACTAGATATCAATTACAGGAAAAGCTCTGTAAAAAATACAAACACATGGAGGCTAAACAATACACTACTTAATAACGAAGTGATCACTGAAGAAATCAAAGAGGAAATCAAAAATTACCTAGAAACAAATGACAATGGAGA
Source organism: Delphinapterus leucas (assembly GCF_059928025.1). NCBI lineage: Eukaryota > Metazoa > Chordata > Mammalia > Artiodactyla > Monodontidae > Delphinapterus > Delphinapterus leucas. The sequence continues at coordinate 15,406,275 of NC_143149.1, forward strand.
CATGACAACCCAAAACCTATGGGATGCAGCAAAAGGAATTCTAAGAGTGAAGTTTATAGCAATACAATCCTACCTTAAGAAACAGGAAACATCTCGAATAAACAACCTAACCTTGCACCTAAAGCAATTAGAGAAAGAAGAACAAAAAAAAAACCCAGAGTTAGAGGAAGGAAAGAAATCATAAAGATCAGATGAGAAATAAATAAAAAAGAAATGAAGGAAACGATAGCAAAGATCAATAAAACTAAAAGCTGGTTCTTTGAGAAGATAAACAAAATTGATAAACCATTAGCCACACTCATCAAGAAAAAAAGGGAGAAGACTCAAATCAATAGAATTAGAAATGAAAAAGGAGAGTAACAACTGACACTGCAGAAATACAAAAGATCATGAGAGATTACTACAAGCAACTCAATGCCAATAAAATGGACAACCTGGAAGAAACGGACAAATTCTTAGAAATGCACAACCTGCCGAGATTGAACCAGAAAGAAATAGAAAATATGAACAGACCAATCACAAGCACTGAAATTGAAACTGTGATTAAAAATCTTCCAACAAACAAAAGCCCAGGACCAGATGGCTTCACAGGTGAATTCTATCAAACATTTAGAGAAGAGCTAACACCTATCCTTCTCAAACTCTTCCAAAATATAGAAGAGGGAAGAACACTCCCAATTTCATTCTACAAGGGCACCATCACCCTGATACCAAAACCAGACAAGGATGTCACAAAGAAAGAAAACTACAGGCCAATATCACTGATGAACATAGATGCAAAAATCCTCAACAAAATACTAGCAAACAGAATCCAACAGCACATTTAAAGGATCATACACCATGATCAAGTGGGGTTTACTCCAGGAATGCAAGGATACTTCAATATACACAAATCAATCAACGTGATATACCATATTAACAAACTGAAGGAGAAAAACCATATGATCATCTCAATAGATGCAGAGAAAGCTTTTGACAAAATTCAACACCCATTTATGATAAAAACCCTGCAGAAAGAAGGCATAGAGGGAACTTTCCTCCACATAATAAAGGCCATATATGACAAACCCACAGCCAACATCATCCTCAATGGTGAAAAACTGAAACCATTTCCACTAAGATCAGGAACAAGACAAGGTTGCCCACTCTCACCACTCTTATTCAACAGTTTTGGAAGTTTTAGCCACAGCAATCAGAGAAGAAAAGGAATCCAAATTGGAAAAGAAGAGGTAAAGCTGTCACTGTTTGCAGATGACATGATACTATACATAGAGAATCCTAAAGATGCTACCAGAAAACTACTAGAGCTAATCAATGAATTTGGTAAAGTAGCAGGCTACAAAATTAATGCACAGAAATCTCTGGCATTCCTATACACTAATGATGAAAAATCTGAAAGTGAAATTAAGAAAACACTCCCATTTACCAATGCAACAAAAAGAATAAAATATCTAGGAATAAACGTACCTAAGGAAACAAAAGAAGTGTATGCAGAAAACTATAAGACACTGATGAAAGAAATTAAAGATGATACAAATAGATGGAGAGATATCCCATGTTCTTGGATTGGAAGAATCAACACTGTGAAAATGACTCTACTACCCAAAGCAATCTACAGATTCAATGCAACCCCTATCAAACTACCACTGGCATTTTTCACAGAACTAGAACAAAAAAATTTCACAATTTGTATGGAAACACAAAAGACCCCGAAGAGGGCTTCGCTGGTGGCGCAGTGGTTGAGAGTCCGCCTGCCGATGCAGGGGATGCAGGTTCGTGCCCCAGACCAGGAGGATCCCACATGCCTCGGAGCGGCTGGACCCATGAGCCATGGCTGCTGAGCCTGCGCTCCACAACGGGAGAGGTCACAACAGTGAGAGGCCCGCATACAGCAAAAAAAAAAAAAAAATTAAAAAAAAAAATGACCCCAAAGAGCCAAAGCAATCTTGAGTATGCGAAACCAAGCTGGAGGAATCAGGCTCCCTGACTTCAGACTATACTACAAAGCTACAGTAATCAAGACAGTATGGTACTGGTACAAAAACAGTAATATAGATCAATGGAACAGGATAGAAAGCCCAGAGATAAACCCATGCACATATGGTCACCTTATCTTTGATAAGGGAGGAAGGAATGTACAGTGGACAAAGAACAGCCTCTTCAATAAGTGGTGCTGGGACAACTGGACAGGTACATGTAAAAGTATGAGATTAGATCACTCCCTAACACCATACACAAAAATAAGCTCAAAATGGGTTAAAGACCTAAATGTAAGGCCAGAAACTATCAAACTCTTAGAGGAAAACATAGGCAGAACACTCTATGGCATAAATCACAGCAAGATCCTTTTTGATCCACCTCCTAGAGAAATGGAAATAAAAACAAAAATAAACAAATGGGACCTAGTGAAACTTCAAAGCTTTTGCACAGCAAAGGAAACCATAAACAAGACCAAAAAACAACCCTCAGAATGGGAGAAAATATTTGCAAACAAAGCAACTGACAAAGGATTAAACTCCAAAATTTATAAGCAGCTCTTGCAGCTCAATAACAAAAAAACAAACCCAATCCAAAAATGGGCAGAAGACCTAAATAGACATTTCTCCAAAGAAGATATACAGTTTGCCAACAAACATATGAAAGAATGCTCAACATCATTAATCATTAGAGAAATGCAAATCAAAACTACAATATCATCTCACACCGGTCAGAATGGCCATCATCAAAAAATCTAGAAACAGGGCTTCCCTGGTGGCGCAGTGGTTGAGAGTCCGCCTGCCGATGCAGGGTTACACAGGTTCGTGCCCCAGTCTGGGAGGATCCCACATGCCGCGGAGCAGCTGGGCCTATGAGCCATGGCCACTGAGCCTGCGCGTCCCGAGCCTGTGCTCCGCAATGGGAGAGGCCACAACAGTGAGAGGCCCGCGTACCACAAAAAAAAATAAAAATTTAAAAATCTAGAAATAATAAATGCTGGAGAGGGTGTGGAGAAAAGGGAACACTCTTGCACTGCTGGTGGGAATGTGAATTGGTACAGCCACTATGGAGAACAGTATGGAGGTTCCTTAAAAAACTACAAATAGAACTACCATATTACCCAGCAATCCCACTACTGGACATATACCCTGAGAAAAGCATAATTCAAAAAGAGTCATGTACCAAAATGTTCATTGCAGCTCTACTTACAATAGCCAGGAGATGGAAGCAACCTAAGTGTTCATCATCAGATGAATGGATAAAGAAGATGTGGCACATATATACAATGGAATATTACTCAGTCATAAAAAGAAACGAAATTGAGTTATTTGTAGTGAGGCGGATGAACCTAGAGTCTGTCATACAGAGTGAAGTAAGTCAGAAAGAGAAAGACAAATACCGTATACTAACACATATATATGGAATCTAAGAAAGAAAAAAAAATGTCATGAAGAACCTAGCGGTGAGACGGGAATAAAGACACAGACCTACTAGAGAATGGACTTGAGGATATGGGGAGGGGGAACGGTAAGCTGTGACAAAGTGAGAGAGTGGCATGGACATGTATACACTACCAAACGTAAAATAGATAGCTAGTGGGAAGCAGCCGCATAGCACAGGGAGATCACCTCGGTTCTTTGTGACCACCTAGAGGGGTGGGATAGGGAGGTTGGAAGGGAGGGAGACGCAAGAGGGAAGAGATATGGGAATATATGTATATGTATAGCTGATTCACTTTGTTATAAAGCAGAAACTAACACACCATTGTAAAGCAATTATACTCCAATAAAGATGTAAAAAAAACAGGTTTTGGCTAAATACACTGAGCAGTTTTGTTCAGTACAACTATCTTCTCAATTTAAAATATTATCATCCATTTATGATAGATATATCACTTAAATTCAGTGTGGTACAATTAACTTTTTCATACTAAGATCAAGATAGAATCAAACAAAAATACCTTTCTATATACAGAAATTTAAAAGGATTTTCAAAATAATTGTTGAAAGCCTAATTAGTTAGAATCTCTAATTGAAATCCTGTGTTTTAATTGAGGGTTTTTTTCTCCGTCCTTCTAAAATCATTCCTTTTATGTGACTATTAATGTAGCAAAAAAAAAAAAAAAAAGTCAGGGCTTCCCTGGTGGGGCAGTGGTTGAGAGTCTGCCTGCCGATGCAGGGGACACGGGTTCGTGCCCCGGTCCGGGAAGATCCCACATGCCGCGGAGCGGCTGGGCCCGTGAGCCATGGTCGCTGAGCCTGCGCGTCCAGAGCCTGTGCTCCGCAACGGGAGAGGCCACAACAGTGAGAGGCCCGCGTACCGCAGGAAAAAAAAAAAAAAAGTCAAACATTTGTCATTTAAGTTTGATTATCTATTAAGAAAAAACTTTGTATATATTTCTCTAGGTTTCACAAAATTAAAGTTTTTACTCAAAAAGCTTACATCTTTCCTCAGAACTTCAAATGAGTTTTTTTAACACATAAATTATTTGTAACTCAATTTCTAGTCTCAGTTACATGGCTGAAAGATTGAAAGTTCATTTTACTCAATGAACATCAAAGCAATACCAACAAAATGCTATAAGGAAAAAAAATTTCTAATTGCTATACATTAGAATGCCTTTGGAAGCAGCCATGAAAATGGAGGCATACATATGACCTATACAATTTATACACTTAAAACATTAATATTTAATTTCTCTAAATGACTACTCAACTATGTAGGTATATACTGATAAAAATAATTTTAGCTTACTGTACATTAAAGATTGTAGTAATTTTTTTTTTTTAGAAATGTGTTCATATACACATTTTTATATAGGGATAGATATAAAAACAGTGATTTTTTTAAAAATCCCATTAGTTTACATAATATATAAAACTTTATTTCTTTTTCCTATGGTCTCGATGTGAACAGTCCAGATTATTGTGGCAGCTCTGCTCCCTGTGGTCATTTAGGGATGCAAGTTTCTTCCATTCTTTAGTTCTGCCATTCCGTCCCTTATCCACATGGCTGAGACTGTGTTGCTACCACTTCTCTGTTGAAGCCAGTGGGCAGGGGGGAAATGAGCTTGAAAACTCAGTCCCAGAAAGGCCACAAATGAGTTTCTCAGTCCATTGATAAGTACTTAGTTACATGGCCTTACCTAACAGAACAGCAAGGCAGTGGATCTAACGCTGTAGAAGAAACAGAACGTAGGGAACTCCCCGGCTGTCCAGTGGTTAGGATTTGGTGCGCTTTCACTGCCGGGGCAGGGTTTGACCCCTAGTCGGGAAACTAGATCCCGCAAGCCACCCACAAACCCATGGTTTTTATTTTGTTTTTATTTTTAAAAATTAAAAAAAAATTCTTTTGGCCACCCGGCACAGGATGCAGGATCTTAGTTCCCCAACCAGGGATTGAACCTGTGACCCCTGCAGTGGAAGTGTGGAGTCTTAACCACTGGACCGCCTGGGAAGTTCCCCCCAATGTTTTTATATTTTGTGTTGTTACTATGGTCATATCTACACATAAACAATATGTAGGAAAACAGAGAATTGGCACAGGCCACTGGCTTCCTTCCACAGCTAAATTCTACAGATGCCAAAGAAATGAGGACAAAGTACATTCTATTTTTGTTGCTAACTTTAATCTTTCATTTCAGCATAACATTTGCTTTAAGTTTTGTTTTTATTTTCATTTTTGTTTTCTACTATAGAGAAAATAAAACATATAGAAAAGTAGGAAGAACAGTAATCTCCCTGTACCTATTACCCAGTTTCATTAATGATCAATATTCTGCTCTTTTATTTCATCTATTGCACCAAAAATCTGTTTTTTGAGTATTTTAATACAAATTTCAGATATATACCATCTAATGAATATTTTAATATGCATCTCTAACAGATAAGGAAAATTTTCAAATGCAATCATAATACCATCATCATGTCCAATAAAATTATAATTGATCCCAAATGATCTTTCCTACACATTTTTTTTTAAATCAGTAAAGTTTTTTTTTCTTCTTTGTAGCACTCTCATCTATTCTTGGTTAGAGAACAAGTTAGTAATTTTCCTGGAGATATAAACCTATGAATTAGGCAAGTGAGGAGAGGAAGGCATTGAAGACAGTTCATCAGGAAGCATTTTTTATGTTCCAGCCCGCAATACTTTGAACTGGTAGCATTCTTGGTCCCTGCAATGCAACTTAGCTCTTAATTATGAATTGTCTTTTTAATACTTCATCTGGGTGGATTTGTTTTCCAGCTATACAGTAAACTCACTGAAGCTAGGGTTATTTATAATGCCTTATTTTATACGGCACTAAACTCGACTGACCTCTCAACCACTGTTACCTCTTTCCAAAAATTCTTTGAAATCTCTCTTCTTTACTCATAACTATGTTTTCAGTATCATTTCAGGACACATATAAAATTTAAAAAGATAAAATCAAGTATCCATTTTTAACAGCAAGATTTCTGTTTATTTTTATAAACAGGAAAACAACAAAGCTTTCCCATTTGAGGGAAAAGTTTAATGTTTATTTTTCAGTCTGAGTCAAAATGAAAGTATAAAAACTGCAACATCAAAACCCCTATATCAAAATGTCAAGTGACCACTGTAGGATACTAGAGTAGGCAATTACTGAGAGATTGTCGGTTGCATTTCTCTCCCTCTTGTTGAAGAGCAAGGGCAACGAGAAAATCTAGAGAGTTCTTTTTCCTTAAAGAAACAAAAAAAACTACTCCTGAATAAATATGACAGAGGTCCTTTGTAAGCATCTTTTTATTCAGAAACTGCTGCAGACCAGCCGAATGAGGAAGACTGAGCCGACCAGGGTCAGAAGAGAAGGGGTAAGGAACTGAAATAGCACCGACGAATGGGGTCAGAAGGACCAAGACAACTGTTGGTTGCAAGGCAAATTTTATTGTGCTACAGCTGCAGATTATAAAGACTAGAAAAGGGAAGGTTGCCAGACGGCGGTTTACATTATCTAATGACTGTCTCGGCTCAAGGTTAACTTCCCTGGGAGAAAACCCATAAACCCAGAATCATCAAAAATAACCTGCACATGCAGGGGGGAGACAGCTTTGCTTATCTCATTTTACATTCTTTCTGATCTCTGGGCCCTGGTGATTTATCCCCCATGGAATGGAACAAGGAGGAGAACAAGTAGGGACAGTCCCTTCGAGTAGTGGCGGCATGCCTGGCACGTCCGCAGCCTGCTCTCATGGCTGACTGCTTCCCACAGGTCCCCCTTTTTTATTTTTTAATTTTTGCTGCAAACTTATTCCATGAAGTTTACTGCCGAGAGTAGTATATTGTTGCATGAGGATACGAAACAGACATGAGAAGATTATTAGCCATAACAGGCAAATTATGGCCAGGGTAATAAATCCTGACAACCTTCCAGTAATCCAAGACTGAGCGTTTAACCACTTTAAATGATCCAGTGAAGTCTGAATTACATTTTCTGGCGAAATATCATCAAGATGTGCATTTTGCATATCCTGAATTTCAGCATTTAAGTTCTTAAGATCAAGACTAATATTATTATCTGACCAAACACTCAGCAGATGCATTTTTACTTTCTCCCATTCCCAAATAGAGCCATTATACTTATAAGGAGTAACACAAATCCATGTATACTTTGCATGACAAGCTAAACGCATCCTCAATTTTAATGCTGCCATCTGATCTCCAATCCCCAAAACTGTGTTTTTAAATTCATCTAACTTGTTATTAATCTGTAAATCTATGTGACTTTGTAAAGATAAAGCAAGACTGGTATTTCGAGATAACTGATTAACAAGGTGAGCATCATTAATACTCTGTGAAAGAGCAAGACCGGCAGCAGCCGCGGCAGCAGACAGAGCAGCCAAGGCAAGTAAACTTACTATTAGCCACCCAATAAAGCGTCTCCCTCTCTGCAAGGCTTTAGAGAGCTCCACCCATGCCTGTACTCCAGTATTTTCATACCAAGGTTCTTTCAGATGTACAGGCACCATAACATACATGGGTTGCTTTAGTATAAGCACAGACTGCGTTCCTGCAGAAGGGAACATACAACTGCTAAAAATACAATTAACACAGCTAATATTATACCCTCCTTTGGAAGAATTAACAATGTTAATAGAACCAATCAAAAGTGTGTATGGAGGAGCAACACAAGTTATAACAGGTGTGTTGGAATAAGTCAGAGCTAGTTTCCATATATCCCAGTTCTTCTGAAATGTAATAAACCTATCTATGACGGGAATAGAAGAGATAAGAACTGACCCCTTGGTATAATCTATAGTACACCATATTTGGTTATTATTCCAAGATGCAATGCAACGTTCAAAATTGGATTCAGGAAAGTTAACGGTCATAAAAGGAGGAAATTGATTTTTTGATTTTCTGTTAAGAATAGTAACCTTATGTCCAGCTATAAGTATCCCTTGTTCTCTAGGTAAATGCTTCATACAGAAATAATTTCCTGAATCTTCACCTGTAACCTTGGTTATAGTAATAGAGGAATCCCTAAGTGGTGAAGCGTATGAGATTCGACCTCTAATATTAATAGGTTGCCCATTTTTATACCAAATGATTGTATCCTTAAGATCCTCTCGTCGGCTGGTAGCCGGGCATGCAAGAGTAATGTTGGTTCCTGTAAAATGAAGGATGCCTGGAGAGCCTGACAAACCAACTGATTGATCCGTTTCCTCATAAACATCTGTATGCTCATAACTAATAGCCTTTACACATCCAGTTTCCAGATTCAATGGGCTAAGACAGACAGGATAGATATTAAACCAGTTAGTATAATTTACAGACATATTGATTTGTTTTATATTCCCAATAAGAGGCCCATAAACAGTATCATTGTAAAATACAAGAAACTTTGCTTCAGACCAAGATATGGGTTGTAATAGTGGAGGATCAGGTACATAGGCCCAGTAAGTTGCTGCATTAACAGAGGGAACGCATGAAATGGTTGCCAACACAGCCAAAAATAAAGTTATAGGTGTAACAGGATTATTCTGTTGTTTCACTAACTCTTGAGCTCGTGAAATCAATTGTTTAACTTGTCCCCAGGTTGGAACATCACTCCCTTGAGTCGTGCTGGCAAGTGGTCTCCTCTTCTTCTTTTTCTCAATTGATACGGTCACTGTTGCTTTCTTTGGAGAAATGTGAAGTTTCTGCATTTTCTTTATCAGTCGGGCGTTGCGATGAGCCATCTGTCTGCTTCACTAGACGTTCAGGAAGCCAACAAGGACCAGGCGCAGATCTGGGAAAGATACACATGTGACCTTGCCCCCAGATCAAGATGGGACCCAGACCATACCAGGTATTGGTCAATGGATCCTGCCAAAGAACTTCTGGAACAGATGTTGTCAATGTTCGCTCAGCCAACAATCTTTCTCCTGCAGAACGGCCAAATTTATCAACAGTCAAAAATTTTTAAATAAATAATGCATGATTCAAAAGGCTGTATGGTGTGGTTTCATATAATTCCCCCTTTTTTATTTTTTCAATAGTTTTAGGGATCTGTGTGCACGTTCTACAATGCCCTGTCCTTGAGGATTATATGGAATACCTGTAATATGAGTAATTTGTAAGGAATCACAAAATTTTGCAAAAGCAGTACTGGTATAAGCAGGCCCATTATCAGTTTTTATAATTTTAGGAATATTCATAAATGCAAAACAATGTAATAAATGAGTAATAACATGTTTAGTAGCCTCTCCGGTCTGTGCTGTAGCACAGAGGAAACCAGAATAAGTATCAATAGTGACATGAACAAACTGTAATTTCCCAAAAGACGGGATATGAGTAACATCCATTTGCCATAAATGACTAGGTAATAATCCACGAGGATTAACGCCATAATGCGGAACAGGAAGGTGAGGTAAACACTGTGGGCATTGCTTAACAATTTGTCGGGCGGCTTCACGAGTAAGGGAAAATTGTTTGCGTAATGCAGCCACTGACTGATGGTGTAAAGCATGTGATTGTTGTGCTGCTTGTGAAGCAGTTTGATCATAACTTACCATAATATGAGGGTGTCCAGGATATGGACCATGAGTATCAACAGTATGAAGATAATGAATGCAATACAATAACCATTCATGATAAGAGGGAGAATGGAGTGAAGGGGTAGAAGCTTTAGCATCAGGAGAGGAATGGATAGGAAAAAAATTCTATTACATATCGGGCAGAGGTACCGAGGTCCAGTGCTGCACTTCCTGGTGTTGCTCTGGAGAGCGAGGATACTGTATGTTTTTGTTCTTGGTTAATATCTGAATGATAATTTGAGGAGGATACACAGACATCGCCCCTATTGTTTGTTGGGGCCGGGGAAGGCCCCGGGAGGAGTTTCCCGACAGTGGTGTCCCATCCTTGTGGGTCAGTGAGCGACAATCTCGTGCCTAATGTTTTCGCCTATTGCATCTAGGGCATAAACCGACCATCTGGAGGTTTTTGAACAGGGAAGGAAGGACTAGGGTTAGAATTAAAAGATCTACATTCTCTAGCAAAATGGCCTGCCTTTCCGCATTCAAAACAAGTCTTTGTTTTCTTTTGACTGTTTTTAAGCCCCACTTTAGTTAGTGCTGCAGCCACAGCAGCACCCTGTATATAAGCAGGCCCAATGTCCGCACAAAGGCGAATATAGTCCTCCAACGTTCCTCGTTTTCTCCAAAGTCGAATCGCAGCCTGACATGCATTATTAGCGTTTTCAAAAGCAAGTTGCTTAACTACAATTGTACCAGTGGGTCCATCCACAATGAAGTCTCCCCACCACCTGTAACAATCTATCTACAAAATCAGCATATGGTTCATCAGGTCCCTGTCTAATTTTTGAAAGATCTTCAGTTTTATGAGCAGAAGGTAGTTTTCTCCAGGCTTGCAACGCCAGATGATTTATTTGAGGATATGCAACAAACGGATAAGTCAACTGATCTTGTAACAATGTATACAGCCCTTCACCCACCAACATATGATAATCCACAGAAATATTATGGGAAGCATCCCTTTCTGCTTGTTCAGCAGCCCGTTCATAAAAATCAGACTTCCATATTAAATCATCTCCACCATTTAAACAAGCTCGTGCAATAGACTTCCAATCAGCGGGGGAAAAGCTTCTCCTGCTATAGTGTCAACCACAGCAGTAGTAAAAGGAGCAGTGGGCCCATATTGAGCGCAAGCAGACTTTAAATCTTTTAATACTTTTAAAGGGAAGAGCTTGATGCTCCCTAATAGCTTGTTGAGGATTATTAGGATCAGGTCTTTCTATGACAGGACAACAGAAAATAGGATCTTCTCCTCGTTTTATTGCTCCTTGTACAGCGCGCTGCAAGGGACTGAGCATTTTTATAGATGTAGATTTTTGAGGAAGACAGTCCTTACTAATCTGCTGCTTTTTCACTGACTTATCTACCATAGCCATTAGAAAATCATCCTCAGGATATTCTTCTCCTTCGTGTTTAAAATCCTCATCTGTTAAGTCGAAATATTCCTCTTCATCTGATATGTTAAAATTAATAAGTTCCCTAGATTTAGGAAGTGGCGGTGCAGAAGCCATTAAGGCAGTTTGATCTTCTGAAGAAGGCTTTTGTTTTTCTGACTTGACATTCAAATCAACACTATCATGAGAAGAATCTAAACATTCTTTTATCAGATTCCACAAACTAAATGTAACAACAGGAGTATGAGTAGGCCCTCGAGACTCATAATAATTTTTTAAATCTTCTCCAACTTTCTGGCAGATTTCTACGTCAACTGAGCCGCCATCAGGAAACCAGGGAGATACATCATAAATATTCTGTAAAAACTCAGTCAACTGTGAGGTAGAAACTTTATTACCCCGAGCTTTAAGCATCAAAAGTAAAACCTGAGCAAATCATGCTCCTTTGAGCCCTTTTGTCCCATCTTATTTTACTTCTGACTATTGCCTTATGCCGGTACTAGTTTCACTTTTACTCGTGGCCACACATGTTTTGCATAAGGGTTCTCTTACCTGCACTTTCTTTTTCTTTTAATTGCCTTCACGCTTCAGGTCCCTGTTTGGGTGCCACTTGCCTGCGGACCAGCCGGATGAGGAAGACTGAGCCGACCAGGGTCAGAAGGGAAAGGGCAAGGAACTGAAATAGCACCGACGAATGGGGTCAGAAGGACCAAGACAACTGTTGGTTGGTTGCAAGACAAATTTTATTGTGCTACAGTTGCAGATTATATAGACTAGAAAAGGGAAGGTTGCCAGACGGTGGTTTACATTGTCTAATGACTGTCTCGGCTCAAGGTTAACTTCCCTGGGGGAAAACCCATAAACCCAGAATCATCAAAAATAACCTGCACATGCAGGGGGGAGACAGCTTTGCTTATCTCATTTTACATTCTTTCTGATCTCTGGGCCCTGGTGATTTATCTCCCATGGAATGGAACAAGGAAGGGAACAAGTAGGGACAGTCCCTTCGAGCAGTGGCGGCATGCCTGGCATGTCCACAGCCTGCTCTCATGGCTGACTGCTTCCCACAAGAAACCACTATTCACATGTGTGTCTAATTAGTAGAATTAGGAGGATGCATAATTTGTATTTTTTGAATATCAAGTCCAAGAATAATTCTGCATAATGGATCAAAATAGAAGCCATATAATTAAGGATGACTGTAGCAAGACTACCCTGGAGAGAAGAAGCTTACAAATATTGTTCATAATTACAGATAGTAAAGAATTGTTTTAGCTAAAGCTAATAAATAAAAACATGATTCCAGGTATGGCGGTGCACCAGGAAAATTGGGATTTGGTGAACAGGTGTTCTCAAGAATTATGCACATCCTGAGTATATTATTTGGTATTGCCTGCGTTCTTACTAATTAGAGCTTTCCTTATTGCCTTTCATCCTTATTGCCATCATCCCTAGACTTGGCTACTGATGCTCTCAGCTCCAGCATCAAACCCCTTTCCCTTATTTCCAAACTTTCCAATCCAGTGTCAATCCAAGTAGGAGGCACAGACAAAATTAGCCTGAATCAAGAAATGTCTCAAAAACAATATAGTCCATGGTGAATATTCAGATAGATACTTCACTGGGAATGAAGACCCATATATAGAATGTACTAGTGCGAGAGAATGTTAGATTGGCATCTTCTCTCTCCCTTGTTTAATTCCTTTTCTTTCTTTATTAGGACTCAGGACTTCTCCCATGACTTCATTTGTAGTGAATTGGTTTGCCTCCTGCATAGCTCTTCTCTATCCCAGTATTTTTATATCAAGGGCTATACTGGGAATATCGATGAATGATATATGTGTATTTAATAACAAGCATATATACATTCCTTGCAAGGCAACCTGGGAAGAAATGCGGATTTTAGTTCTGTTCACCAAGTATTTGCTGAATGACCATTAACTGGTTATCTACCTTCTACAACCCTTAGATTTTTCATCTGTGAAATAAAGGCATTTGACTAAATTGATCCCTAAAATCTATTGTCATTCTAAAAATCCTGAGTCCTTGGAAACTTAGTTTTGGGGGCGGGGGTCGGATTTCTACAAGATTCTTAGTTTGCTCATGGGCCAACAGTCATAAGAGATTAGATTTTCTTATTCATCGAAAGAACTTGATAAACTATGGAGATACAGAGCCACAGCATTAGAACTGCTCAAGAATAGAACTGAAACTCTATACATTAGCCGATTTTCTTCAGGGTCTTAAAACACCTTTGTGTACAGAGAATCACACCTAGAGTAATTTGGAAAATCTCCCAATTCATAACTTTCCTTGTTAACTTAAAATGCCAAATGAAAATTGCCAAACTCTATGATTATAAAACACATGAAGCTTGAATGCATATTAATCTTCTGGTCAAAGACCACCCTCATTAGGGTGATATTTTTGGAAAGGTTCTGTCTTGCCAGTATAAAACTACATTTGGTGGCTCAGTGGTTGAGAGTCCACCTGCTGATGCAGGGGACACGGGTTCATGCCCTGGTCCGGGAAGATCCCACATGCTGCGGAGCGGCTGGGCCCGTGAGCCATGGCCGCGGAGCCTTGCTCCGCAACGGGAGAGGCCACAACAGTGAGAGGCCCGCATACCACAAAAAAAAAGTTTTACTTAATTGCTAAAGGACTATGCTAATACCATCAAACTGCCTTTTTATTCTGCTAATATTTAATTTTCACCGGTAGAAAATTTCCAGACTTTAGAATTTTGTTTTTTGTTTTTTCAAACCCTGGCTGTATTATTTGCCATGAGTCAAATGTTGAGGTAGTGTCAATTTTGAAATTCTGCCAGGCACAAAAAGGCATTCTGGTCTCTGGCTTAATTTACCTGGCCACCGACCGTATAGCTTATCAGCCTCAATCTTGTCATTTTTGGCTGTCATTTTAGCTATATTTATTTTAGCTATATTATCTCCCAACAGAGCTAACTGTTAATTAATTTTTAAAGAGTAGGTAATACTGCAGGTAATACATACGAGCACGATACAAAATTTGAAATACATAAAATGACTTACAATGAAAAGTCAGTCTCTTTCTCATAATAATCCCCCAGCCACCCATTCTCCCACCAGGTCATGTAACCTGGTAGATAGAGATTAACTTATAATTCTTTATAAAAAAGGAAGACCTCACATGCCCTACATTCGCTTTTCTTTACTGCTATCATCTCACATTATTTCAGTACATTTGTCACAACTGAACACCAACATTGATACTATTAACTAAACGCTACGGTTTATTCTATTTCACTAGTGCTATGGACTGAACGCTTGTGTCCCCCTTAAGTTCATATATTGAAACACGAGTCCCCAATGTGATGGTATTAGGAGGCGGAGGCCTTTGGGACGTAATTAGATCATGAAGGTAGACCTTGTGAATGGGATTAGTGCCCTTTTAAGAGATACAGGAGTGGGACTTCCCTGGTGGTCCAGTGGTTAAGACTCCTAGCTTCCACTGCAGGAGGCACAGGTTCAATCCCTGGTCACCGGGAAACTAAGGTCTCACATGTTGTGCAGTGCAGCCAAAAAGAAAGAAAAGGGATACAGGAGAGATGACTTCTCTCTCCACCATGTGAAAACACAGCAAGAAGGTGGCTGTCTAGAAACCGGTAGAGGGCTTTCAGCAAGAACCCAACCTTGCTGACACCCTAATCTCAGACCCCCAGCCTCCAGAACTGTGAGAAATAAATGTCGTTTAAGCCATGCAGTCTATGGTAATTTGTAAAAGCAGCCCGAACTAAAACAACTCGTTTTTCCTTAATGTCCTTTCTCTGCCCCCCGGATGCTGTCAGGATACCACATTACATTTAGTTATCATATCTCCTTAGCCTTCTCTGGTCTGTGACAATTTCTCAGACTTTCCTTGTTTTATATAACGTTGATGGTTTTGAGGAGTAGTGGCCAGGTATTTTGTAGAAAGTCCCTCAATTTTGGTGTGGTGCTCTTCTCATGATTGGATCAGGGTTATGGGTTTTGGGGAGTAATATCACAAAGATGAAATACAATCTTTGTCATATCATATCACGGATACATTCTATGGACATGGCATTGCTGATGATATTGACCTTGATCATCAGGCTGAGAAGTGGTTGCCCAGTTTCTCCCCCTGTAAAATGACTCCTCCCGCCTCCTTTCCATGCCCTACTCTTTGAAAACAAGTCACTAAGCTCAGCCCACACTCAAGGGCAAGAGGAACTGAGCTCTGCCTCTGAGGGGGATGTGGGAGTATCTACATAAATTATTCGGAATTCTTCTCAATGGGAGTTTTGTTTCTTCTCCACTATTAATACACCCTATTTTATATGTACTACAGAGTTCTTTGTATATATTTATTAGAAAATACTGGCTACATCTAAACATTTTTACCTGAGATATTTCCATTATACCTTTAGATGCAGAAAGTAAAGGCTAACAGTTAACTCTTCATTCATTCAACCAATATTCATTGAACATCTTTACACAGGCACTTGATAAACACAACATGACACACTGAATACTCACAATGGAGCTTATGGCCTAATAGTCAGTTACACTATAGTATGATTGGTGACTGGCTGAATGTAGGTATATACAGAACAGCCCACAAGACTTCTATACAGGAGGGGCTTAGCAAACATCTCAGAAGGAAGTGGATACCAGGTAGTTTAAATTGTATTTGTGTAGATTTTTACATACTGCAAAAATGTCAACTGTATACGCATACATCGATAAACAGAGATATTTTTTAAATAGTGGTGGATAGGAACAGAATAGATCCCTCCTACTATTATAACTGTGTGGTTTGGAGGCATGATTAAAACAAAACAAAACAACCAAACAAAAAAAGAGACACAGTCTCCAGTCATTAGAGACTGACGTAAATTGTTTGACACCAGTGCCATCCTCAGGTATTGCTGCCTGATTTTAGATGAATAGCTATAATTCCCTGAGCTTTACTTTTCTTATTTTCTCAGGGGTTTTGTGAGCATTCAAGCTAAGTCGGCAAAAACGGCTACATATATTTTCCATTCTTCATGCACTGCTCTTTGCAATGTGTTCTGCATCTTTGCCCATCAAAGGGGAAGACCATTTTTTTACCCTTGAATCTGGGCCTGGCCTAATGTGACTTGGCTTTTGCTGATAAGAAATTAGCAAACATGACGCAGAGGCTATAAAAGAACATGTGTGTTGTGATTTGCTTCCTTACTCCTTCTGGAATCCTTTTGGCATGTGAACAAATTCGGCTTTTCCTGCTAGAGGATGAGACCAGGGGAGAAGAATTGAGGTACCTTCGCCGATAGCCGCTCCCAAACAGGTGAGTGAGGACATCTGGGTAAACCAGCCCCCAGCTAATTCACGGACTGACCACAGAATCAGCAACTGACCACAAACACATGAGTAAGCCCTGCCAAGAACAGTTGAAAAAGTGTCCTCATCAGTCCAGCCCAAACCAATGATACAAAGAATCATGTACTAAATAAAGGAGTGTTCTGTTAGGATGTAAAGTTTCAAAACGGTTTATTATGCAGCAATATCTAACTGACAGAATCACATAATGCTGTGTTTTTGTTTTACTTTTTTAAATAGTAATTTTTAAAACTGGAAAACAAATACACAACTTGGAATGGATTTGGTTACAAATTGTACCATAAGCAGATTTCCTTCAACTGGCTAAACAGTTTATTTTTAGTTTTTATGTATTCATTTATTTGGGGCTGCATTGTGCAGCATGTGATATCTTAGTTCCCCAACCAGGGATCAAACCTGCACCCCCTACAGTGGTAGCATGGAGTCTTAACCACTGGACCAATGGGGAAGTCCCGCTAAACAGTTTAAAAAGCAAGTAACAGTAAAAGAAAATGTTTCTGGAACAGGACTTCCAGTACAAAAAATTAGCGTATGAGAACCTGGGTTATACCCATTTTGTAATAGTGCAACTCGTAAGCCCCTATTGTTGACTGTCCATAGTCCACACAGAGCTACAACTCCACAGTTCAATAACAATATATTTTTATGAGAGAAGTTAGACTGCAATATCTACTTTGGTTTAAAATGAGTACAGTTTTCTCAAGCAGCCACTAACTTGTCCCCAAAAGCCTCTTCTCTGACGATCTGGTCTTCTACAGAACTCAGCCTAGTGATTTTCACAGTCCAATGACTACCCCATGTTACCTATTTTCCTATCATTGAACAATTGTATGTGTGCATGATGTGGGTAGGGAGTACTTTCACACTCTAAAAAACCCCTTTTCAATGGGAAAAAAAAAAGTATCTGGTTGTTTTTCCCCAGAGATAAAAATATGTTTTTGCTGACCCCGATATAGAGGACAAATGATTCTGACCTTAAAAGCATTATAGTTGGTCACTATCATTAGAACAAGAAAAATGTGATTTTTCTCTGAACAGTAAAGCTGCCTTGTTCTGCAAAATAAAAACCTTTCCAATGTGAGGAAAGAGTACAGTGGGTAATTTCTAGCCCAAAGAATAACACAGATCCAGAAGATAAACGTATCATTCGATGACTCAGCAAACATCACCAGGGCCCCCAATGGGGATACAACAAAGGGCTCAACGCTGACTCCTCTAGAGTTAAATTGAGGGTTCAGGATACAAGCCCCATTGAAAATGGCAGCTGTGGTGTGGCATGGCATGATGAAAAAAATCTATGAACAGAATGGACGGGAATCCATACATCAAATGAGGCTTCAAAGGCTCCGTAATATGTGCCTCATGCTTCCAGCATGGCTGCCATTGCTTAGAATGTTGAGCTCTTCATGGGGAAGACCATTAGGAAGCTGTCTTATGTTACAGGCAGACCTCATAGTGGGAAGTGCACTCAAGATGCAATAAGAGGACTTCCCTAGTGTCGCAGTGGTTAAGAATTCGCCTGCCAATGCAGGGGACATGGGTTTGAGCCCTGGTCCAGGAAAATCCCACGTGCTGCGGAGCGACTAAGCCCACATGCCACAACCACTGAGCCTACGCTCTAGACCCCATGAGCCAGAACTACTAAGCCTGCGTGCCACAACTACTGAAGCCTGCGTGCCTACAGCCCATGCTCCGCAACAAGAGAAGCCACCGCAATGAGAAGCCTGTGCACCACAACGAAGAGTAGCGGGGGGCTCACTGCAACTAGAGAAAGCCCGTGTGCAGCAACAAAGACCCAATGCAGCCAAAAACAGAAATAAAAATAAATATTTTAAAAAATCAGTTACTATAATTAAAAAAATACATAGATGCAGTGAGCAAGTAGTTCTACAGAGATCAGTGGCAGAGGAAAGAGATGGGCTTTTTGTCCTCTTACCCACAAAAGGAAGGAAATAATAATTAGTTATCAGAGATTATTATAGTCTTCCTGTCAACTACACTATTCCTTGGTACACCATTTACTCAAAGTATGTTCCATGTCATGCTAATAGGTACTACTTAAACAAACCTTAAAGGAAATAGTTCTGTCACCAGCAAAGTCCGTGAACAATTTCCAGGAAATAAAAATAGAATCCGCATAATAAAGTCTAACTTTTTTCTTTTCCTTTGTACTTGGTCTAGTTTCACTTGCTCATTGGGTACTGTAGAGGTCTTGCACTGACCGGGCACTTCAGATGAGAGTTCCTAGTGCAAAGTGACTGTGCCCAACCGTTCAGCTTGGGGGCCGTGTACAGAGATGCTGTGCCCAGAACTGCGATCTGGGGCTGTGAGCAGCACAGCTTTCCCACCCCATGAGAACCCCCCTCCTCCCACCTGACAGATCTCTGCAAAGCACCCCTCCCCGTCCAGGAGACCTGTGCTCTAGAGCGCAAGCTCACACCTCTCAGCTCACACATCTTGATTCTTTGATCAGAGAATGAAGTCTCCTTTGCTTCTGAACCAAACTTGGTCTCATTCTATTTTCCTGAAGGACACCGGGCAGAAGGACTCTTGTTGGGGAGTGACTTGGGAGGATCAGTAACAAAATTTTCGTGGTCACGAAGAGACAGACTGTGTGGCCTTTTAGCCTGATCTACTAGTCTCTGGGTTTGTCCGGGCTCCAGCGGTAAAGGACGTTAGAGGCTTTGGGAGGTTGGTGTGAGGACAACTGACTCTGATCTTGAGGACACTCTGATAGAGTAGAAGGAGGCAGTCTTCATACAAATTCAGAACAGCTCTGCCCAGCAACCCGAAACCCAGGTGTGGTGGTGTGCACGCAGCGTAGTCCCCAGAGTCATCTGTACTGCGCCCCCTTGAGGGAATCACGCTGTGGCATCCATCTAATTATTCCCCAATCTACACAAAGGAAGAATTAGACAAAGCCTGAAAATGGGGCTTCAACAGAGATCTGGGAGGCCACGAGTGGCTAGTTAATGAATGTGAGCAACACAGCTTCCCCCAAACTGCAGCTTGCCAAGCCGTCAGAGAAGCTCATAAAGGCATTCATTATCCAAGGGAAGCCCTATATAATTGGTTAGCTGAGGTCATGGTAACTTCTGCCATGAAAAGCATAGCTAGTCGGACAGTTGCGTAAAGAACACCCCAACACCAGACCCCCCCAGGACCCCCAGATAAGACCCATTCTGACGAGAGTGACACATCCTAGGGAAGACTGGCAGGTTGATTTCACAGTCATGGCTGAAAGTACTGGGCAATTTCAAGTATCTCTTGGTGCTAGTGGACATGTTTTCTGGGTGGACAGAAGCATTCCCCGCTACAACTGCAACAGCAGCTGAAGTGGGTAAGGCATTACTAAAAGAAATAATCCCCAGGTTTGGGCTCCAAGGTTCCCTACAAAGCAATATGGTCCAAGTGGGGAAGGGGATACAAGTACCCTGGGCATAGTAGGCCATGTACTCAGCCTGGAGACCCCAGTTGTTGGGGAAGGTAGACAGATCCAATTAGACCTTGAAATGGGCCTTAGCCAAGCTATGCCAGGAAACTCAAGGAAATTGGATTAAGCTGCTTCCGACTGCCCTAAGGGATAAGTTAGAGTCAAATGCCTTTGAACTCAAGTATGGTAGACACATTCCCCACGCCCAAGAGAAACGACACCTTAGCCCCCTGGAAATGGAACAACTTGGGAATTCCCTAGTGGTTCAGTGGTTAGGACACAGCACTTTCACTGCCAGGGCCTGGGGTTCAATCCCTGGTCAGGGAACTAAGATCCTGCAAGCTGCACGGCATGGCCAAAAAAACAAACAAAAAGAAGGAACAACTCAAGTGTGCCTTCCAGGTGAAAGAAATTGAGAAAGCCCCCAGGGAATATGCCCCCAGGTGCTTCTCACACCCACCGACCTGGCCCTGCACCGCTTTTGGCCAGGAGACGGGCTGCATCCAAAAACCTGGTAAACCGGCAGCCTGCAATCCCAGCTCACTCATAGGCGGAAGGGACCCCACTTGGTGATACTAACCACCCATCTGCCCTGAAACTGCAAGGATCACCCCGTGGGGATATCACACTCCAGTGAAGAGGCCCCCAAGCCTCAAACTCTAGAGAGACAACCTGGAGCAACGGCCCCCTTGACCACTCGTGGGAACCTCTCTCTGACCTGAAGCTGCTCTTCCGAAAAACAACAAAGTGTGACCAGAGACATTCAGGCCCCGGCAGTGAGCCTCCACATCAGGGCACACTTGCCTACAGATGAAAGACCGAGACACCTTCATTTCTAAGGAAAATTTAACATGTGACCATTATTTTCTTGCTGATATATGGGCCACGCATCCCGAAGTGTCTGGTGTCCTTTTTCTCCAAAAGGTTAGACAAACGGGGGTTGCTCAGAGCTACTAACAGTTAAGGCCGAGGCCTGCTGACAACCAAACGCATCTAAACGCGGCTGGGGAAGTTCCGCTCCTCCCCAGGGTCACGACAAGGCCCGCCTCAGCAGGAGGCGGCCACAGAAGCTGCACCTTAGGCCCTCAGCGCCCCTTAAGAATGAGGAGCAGGCCAAAAGGCAGAAAACGGATTTGTCACTGGCAAAGCCCACCAGCAATTCCCACGAAATAAAAATAGAATCTGAGTACGTATACCTAAAACTAAAACAACGCTGTAAATCAACTACAATTAAAAAAAAAAAAGCTTTTGTGAATAAAATAAAGTCTAACCTTTTTCTGGTCCTTTGCGCTTAGTCTGGTTTCTCTTCCTCCTAGGGGTCGGCGAGCAGAGGCACGCCAGAGTTTGTAGTGCAAAACGGTTGCCGCGCCAACACTTCACCCAGCGGCCTGTGCGCAGAAGCGCTGCGCACAGCACCTCAACTCAAGATGGGGGAGTCAGCGAGCCGTGTGCAGAGACGCTGCACCCGGCCCTGTGAGGAGCCGGAGTAGCGCAGCCTCACCCACTCCGCGAGAACTCCGTCCCGCCCCGCGAGAACTCCGCCCTGCCCCGCGAGAACTCCGTCCCTCCCAGTGGGCGGGAACTGTGAAAAGCGGCCCGCGGGGGCGTTAGCCATTTCGGGAGAGCTTGTGCTCTAGGGTCAGTGCACACTTCTCCATTCTTTGATGAGAGATTAAAGCTTTCCTTTGCTTCTGAACCGAACTCAGTCTCATTCTACTGGCTTGAATGACATAGAACAGAAGAACTCTTGCTAGGGACCGACTCAGGAGGATCAGTAACAGTTCTACTTCTCTGAATAACTGCTTATGCATCCTCTCTTCCACCTCTGTCCCCACCACGGCGAATACAGAATCACTCAACGACTAACCACAGGTAAACATTATTGAGTTATTAGTTCGTAAGACTAAATGGATCAATAGGGTGATAGGATTTAAAACTTAACTTTGCTTCAGAGCTCTTCAATGATTCCCATCCTGTTGTGTGTCTCTATTTTGTGTGAATTTATTAGCTAAAATGAAGTTTATTTGAACTGAAAGGGAGAGGGTTTTTTCTCCCAACCTCAGTTAAAACTGATTAAAATTCATGATGTGTCTAGAGATTAGGGAAAGTGATAAACTGGAGATCTGACTGGCTCTGGAAGGAATGAACTAGAATAGAGAGGGTGGTATATTAAGAATAGTTATGAATGCTCACTCTATCCTGGGTGGTAACTATACCAATAAGTTATATACTAAAGGCTGGTTGTTCTTCTCCTAAACCTCTCTGAATCTACTTTTATTAAAATATATAACCAAAATACTTGTTAGGTTTTGGGGATAAATAGGTATGATTTTCAAGGTGAACCTAAATTGGAAAAAAAAAAAACCTTAAAAATAATGTTTGAAATATTAGATACAAAAAGAATTTTATACTCTGAAAAAAACATTAATTTTTCAAGCATACATGGAATATTAACACAAAATTTTTAAGAAAGCCTCGATATATTCAATAACATACAGATTATGGTCTGCTGATAAGGCAATAAATTAAAAATCATTAGCAGGTGATTGACTTAAAACATTGCCTGGAAAATTAACAACATGCTATTAAAAGCTTCTGAGCAGGGCTTCCGTGGTGGCGCACTGGTTGAGAGTCCGCCTGCTGATGCAGGGGACACAGGTTCGCTCCTTGGTCCGGGAAGATCCCACATGCCATGGAGTGGCTGGGCCCGTGAGCCATGGCCACTGAGCCTGCGCGTCTGGAGCCTGTGCTCCGCAACGGGAGAGGCCACAACAATGAGGGGCCCGCGTACCGCAAAAAAAAAAAAAAAAAGCTCCTAAGCAAAATGAGAATCGTTTTGAAGAAGTTAGAGTTAAACAACAATAAAAACATCCCATGTTAATATTCGGGTCAAGAAGTAATCTCTTAGTTATCCTGAGGTATATAGTTCATACAAAAAAAGACAGGATAAAATTTTTTTTTCCTTCATTTTTCTTTATTTACTTGACTTCAGAATAATACATTGGATAAATACTAACAATTCTGGTTTCTGGATGATGGAATTATGTGCGAATTTTCACTTCATTTATACTTTTATTTCTGGAATTTTTTTATGTGAAAAATATCTAACCTCATATTCAGAAAAAAAAATAGAACTTTCCTTTTGAAAAAGCAGTCAGGTATTCAAGATACCTTTGCACTCAGTAAAATTCTTCTCCCCTTCTGAAGTATTAAAAGTTCTGTATATACATTTTTTAAAAAATCTTAAGACTGCTCATGAAATCTGAAACTGAGGTAGTTTCTGGGTGTTTTTTATGAAAGAGCCTCATATTAAAGTTAAGACCTCTGTTTTATGTCATTTTCAAAAAGATAGCACCTCTTGTGCTGGGGCATTGGTTCAATACTTACTCAGGAATGAATACCACTTCCTGAATCACCAATGCCTTTTTCTATAGGACCTGGATTTTCCCTAAAGGCTTCGAATCCACACACGAATCCACACACAGGCAACACTGACAATACTCAGAGATTATAAAACCTGACAAATCATGCCTTGAGGTAAAAAAAGCTTAAGGACTGAAAAATATCAAGAAGAATTAGAAGTGAAAGGTGAATGCAATTATATTCATTTATTTTATAGCTAAATTATAATAGGAGAAAACCCAAAATAGACATTTTTTAAAGAATCTGAAGACTATGGTGGTAACAATTAGCAATAACATGATGTTGACGTATGTCACATTAAGAATATTCTTTGTCAATGAGACATTACATTTAATAAGTTAGTGAAGAAATAACTTTTTGGAAAATGTAATGGGGGATTTTTTTCATTTTGAATTTCAAATCTGTGCTTCAGTTTTCAGAATATTTTTATTTTAGGGACAGAGGTGTAGGCGGGTTGCTGGTACAAGTAATTTTCCTTTACCAGACTGGGCTGACACATGGAAATTGACTAACACGGTCTAGCTTCTTGATACTTTTTCTTTCCAAAAAAAAAAAAATCCTTTCTATATTATCTTACAAAGCTTGTCTATGTAATTTAGCCACAAGCACATACCAAAATATTTCTGATTCTCAAAACAA
The DNA here is from genome assembly GCF_059928025.1 of Delphinapterus leucas. Classification (NCBI taxonomy): domain Eukaryota; kingdom Metazoa; phylum Chordata; class Mammalia; order Artiodactyla; family Monodontidae; genus Delphinapterus; species Delphinapterus leucas. The sequence continues at coordinate 15,430,555 of NC_143149.1, forward strand.
TTTGATTTTAGAGAAGTATATGGGGACCAGTCGGGTTCTTAATTTTTTCTTCCAACTTTTCATTTTGAAAATGTTCAAACCTACAGAAAAGTTGCAAGAACAGTCGAATGAATACCTATTTCTATGAGCTGAATTGTGTCCCTCCAAAATTCATATGTTGAAGACTTTACCCCCAGTACCTCAGAATATGACTGTTTTTGGAGACAGGGCTTTAAATCAGTGATTAAATGAAAAGGAAGCTGTTAGGATGGGCCCTAATCCAATCTGACTGCTGTCCTTATAAGAAGAGGAAATTCAGACACAGAAAGATGCTAGGGATAAGTGAGGGCAGAAGGAGTACCATGTGAAGAGGCAGCAAGAGCATGACTATCTGTAAGCCAAGGAGACAGGCCTCAGAGGAAACCAACCCTGCTGACACCTTGATCTTAGACCTCCAACCTGCAGAAAATACGTTTCTGTTTAAGCCACTCACTCACTCCATCTGTGTATTTTATTACGGCAGCCAGCCATAGAAAATGAGTACACCCGTACATCTTTCATACAGATTCACAAATCGTTAACATTTGGCTACGTCTTCATGTCTATACACACACACACACACACACACACGCATGCACTTTTGGTAGGGGTAGGGGAAAGGGGTGAGCCCTTTGAGTTTTGCTTGCAGGTATTATCACACTTTTTCTTAAAGACTTCAGTGGGCATCTCCCAAGGACCAGCACATTTTCTCATATACCACATTGACCACACTACAAATTTTACATTCAGAAAATGTAAACTGTGATTCAATACATTTATCAAATATACTGTCATATTTAAATTTCCCAATTTGTCCTAATAAAGCTAGGTTGTTTGCTGTTGTTTTCACCAACCCAAAATTTAACAAGGCACACAGGTTTCGTTCAGTTACCAAGTCTCTTCAATCTGGAATAGTTACCCCACTTTTCTTAGGTCTCTTATGACACTGTCTTTTTAAATAGCAGTTATTTTGCAGAATATCTCTTAATTTGCATTCGTACATGGTTTCTTCATAAATAGATTCAGGTTAAACATTTCTGGCAGGAATATCACATAGGTGATGTGTATGTCACGTCAGGAAGCTTATGTCAGTTTTCCCCATTATTGAGGATGTAAAATTTGGCTATTGAGGATATTAAAATGGGTGTCTTCCAGATCTCATCTTTAAAAAGTACTCTTTTATCTTGGTAATTAATAAGCTATCATTTGACTGATAATTTGATACTGTGTGAATGTCATGCTCCCTAATAATCTTTCACTCAATGGTTTTAGCTCATTGATGATCCTTGTCTGAATCAGTTATAATGGCGGTGGTTATAATATGGTGATTTAAAAAAATATATTAGTTGGAATTTTTCTTCAAAAAATAACTTTCCTTCTTCTTGTTTTAACTTTTTTTTTTTCCTGCAGTGTGGACTCATGAATGTATTTTATCAGCTTTTTCTAATATTTTTCTGTCATTGCCCATTTAGGATGCTCAAATTGTCCCAAATTTCACAAGCAGGAATGCTTTCAAGTTGACTTGTATGTCCTTGTGACATGACCCTGTTGTTTTTTTTTTATAACCATCTTTATTGGAGTATAATTGCTTTACAATGGTGTGTTAGTTTCTGCTTTATAACAAAGTGAATCAGATATACACATACATATGTCCCCATATCTCTTCCCTCTTGGCGTCTCCCTCCCTCCCACCCTCCCTACTGCAGTGAACATTGTGCTACATGACTCTTTTTGAATTATATTTTTCTCAGGGTGTATGCCCAGTAGTGGGATTGCTGGGTCAGTTGTATGGTAGTTCTATTTTTAGTTTTTTAAGGAACTTCCATACTGTTCTCCATAGTGGCTGTATCAATTTACATTCCCACCAGCAGTGCAAGTGGGTTTCCTTTTCTCTACACCCTCTCCAGCGTTTATTGTTTGTAGATTTTTTTGATGATGGCCATTCTGAGTCCCTGTTGGTTTTTGACCACGTATTTGTTTTCTGGCACAAGAAGATATTTCTTTAAATCAAAATACGATAAATGACAAGCTTTCTCATTTTGTTATGCCTCTAGGGAGTATTTTAATCTAGAAGAGTAGCCCTTCTTTGTTTTAAAATTATATTGACATATTGAAGAGATAGGTTGAGTTGCTGTAATGTTCTACTTTCTAGATTTGTCCTTATTTCCTTGTATCATTTAATTTTCTTTATCATCTGTATTTCTTGTAATGTGGAAGTGAGATGTAATAATTTCATTAGCTACAGGGTAAGTATTTTTGGCAAGTACATTTTATAAGTTGTACTATACTTTATATTGTGTGACATTAGGAGGCATATAATATTTAGTTGCCCTACTATTAAATTTAATAGCTACACTACTATTAAATTGAAATGTAATTCCATCGTCTGTGTACACAATTAAATGTTCTTACCATTCATAAAACTCATGTTTATTTTTTATTCAAATGAGTTATTATTAGCGAATGATTGTAAGTGAGATTTTACTGGTTTCAGTAAATATATTTAATAGTTTCTTGAGAATACATCCTTAAACACCAGAAAATTGCAAGTAAGAATGAAGTACCAACACATTTTTAAGTCAGATTCTAAAACTTTGGCATTTTCCTTTTGCCTCACCAGTTCTACACCTAGAAATATTCTACAGACAATTGTCAAGTTCATAAATGTAATCTAGAAGGATATTCAAGACAGAATAATTTATAGTCATAAAAATGTAGGAATGGCCAAGGATTTATTAAGAGGCGACTTGCTGAATTTAATGTGGAACATTCATAATATAAGTACTATGCAGCCATTAAAGACAATTAAGAAGATCTCTGTGTATGCATGCAGAATGTTGGGCAAGATTTATTTAGTGAAGAAGGCAAGTTTCAGAACCCTCAATTCCAATTATGTTTAAAAAGAAAATAATAACTGACCAAATGATTAGAGAATATCTGGAAACATACGCAAGAAACTTTTACAAGAAAATGTTAGAGAACACCTTTGACAAAGTTAGACAAGGATTTCTTTCTTTTAAAAGAAACCGTTGTGAATATGGATTTATTCAGGTTAAGACCTACTTCTGACTCTACATTTATCTGGATTACTTTTTTTTTTTCTTTTTGCGGTACGTGGGCCTCTCACTGCTGTGGCCTCTCCTGCTGCAGAGCACAGGCTCCAGACGCGCAGGCCCAGCGGCCACGGCTCACGGGCCCAGCCGCTCTGCGGCATGTGGGATCCTCCCGGACCGGGGCACGAACCCGTGTCCCCTGCATCAGCAGGCGGACTCTCAACCACTGCGCCACCAGGGAAGCCCTGGATTGCTTTTTAAGAATACATGGCATAAAGTCTCTATGTCTAGCACTTCTCAAATTTTTAAGGATAAGGGACTGTCTTTTGCAGAGTTCAGTATTATTTATTTACTATAAGAAAGGCAAACAAAATGGCCTAAGTTTACATCTGAGTGGGCCAACCTTAATGTATTCCCCTGGCTAATCTATCTAACCACAAACATGACTTCAAAACTGAAGATTGACCTAGGGTACCTGAATTTGTTACAGAAAAACTGAAGCCCAGAAATCAGAAATCTTATATCAAAACACTTGGACTCCACAAAGATAAACAGCACAACCGTAACAACAAAACCAAAACTGGGAACATGATAAATAGAGGGAGAATAAACAAGCTGACCACTTCAACAGAACAAATTGCACTTCCTTAGAGGAATAGTTTATACTGAATAGCTACCATCAGAAACAACAACAATTTATTAAATTAGTAGCATAGCTCTGGATAAGTGATTTCCCGAAAAACATGATCTACGTTGCATAATTTTTTTTTTACTGGTTTATTCTATTTTGGAGATTCCCTAATTTAAGATCAGCTATATATGATATATATACTGACTGACTAACAACTATTCAATTTCAGGAGAACACTCTTTCAGGTTTGTATATTCTCGTAGGACATGCTGTGCTTGCCTGCAAGAAAGTTTAGGTCCTTACATTTCCCAGCAGTGGTTTGTCCACTTCTCTTTGGGAAGCACTTACTAAGCCATGCTCTGCTGGAAGTGAAAAGAGAACACACAAGGGCCTCTGGTCCTGCCCACAAGTAGTTTCCATTGCTCCTGATGGCTTTTGGTTTTCATGCTTGAATTCACTTCACCTTTAATTAAAGAAAATGAGATATTGTTTGTTTGCTTTTGATTTTCGTCATCTTCTTCAAATTAAGTTAAGGCTCTGTCTCACAAACAAAAAGTTAACATTTATTCAATTTAGGAACGTGGGAGTAGGCTTTTTATGTTTGCAGATATTCTTAAGATAAGTGGCAAAACCTGCAAAACCATCCGCATTCAAAGACTGTTGTTTTGTTTATGTGGTTTTAAAAAACTGATCAATTAAGTAATCTCTGGCCATCTTCAGATACGATGAGCACAGCCATCTTCCTTGTTCATAGATATTGGCAGGAAAGTCACCTGCCATTTCGGTAAACAATGTTGTGGCCATCAGGCCATCGGCCACTGCAGCTGCTCCCCAGCAGTGCACCCCTATGGGATTCAGGATGGAGAAAAACAGGATACTGCCCCTAGATAGTTAGGGTGCATATCAAAGGAATAATTTCAATAAGCACAGACTCTTGTATCTTCCCTTATGTAGAAAAGCTCTAAATTCATTAACTTGAGATGTCTGACTTTTCTTTAATTAGCAGTAATCTTTTGATATTCAACTACCTGGGTTTTGGTTTTTATTGTTTGTTTTTTTGCAAAATCTCCTATATATCTTGGCTCCTCCGTTACCTCTTTGGACAGTTCCTCAGGGCTTTCTGAGAGTCTGTATCCCAGGCTTACATCCTCAGTAAGTCCACCAAATAAAACATAATTCTCAACTTTTAGGCTGTACATTTTTTTCAGTCAAGAATACAATTCTTAGAGTTAGCAATAGACAAAAAGTGTACCCTCCTTTTATGTTATATTAGCTCAACTGCATAGGCAACCCAATGCCCCCAAGCTTTCCAAGGACTGTAATGTTAAGGACACTAATGATTCTGGTCACTTCACGGCACTTCCCCAGTTTTGCTGTGCCTCTCTCCTCTCAGACTTCAGCATACAATTGGAAAGTCTCCTAACATTCCCTCCATCCATATTCACGTACCTGCTCTGTGGTTTAGTTTAATAGAAGTCACCTCCGTATCCAATCTAAATTATAACAAAAATAAATACATTTCGACTTCAACTATAAGGAGGATAATACACCTATACTTTGCTTATCTCTGTGGGCTACTTAACTGTATTCTATCATAAAGAAACTAGTCTTTGGGGGAATCCATAGAAATTATAATGGAGCAATTAGACAGCTCAATAAAATAAAAAGGAGTTTAATTCAATCAACCAAACAAGAAGAACAATCATGGTAAATATAGTACTAGTGTATAGTGTATGGAATGCTGTCTCTTGATACACCACAAAGCATATTCACGTTAAGGTATTTTAATGGCCTTAATTAGCTGATCTGAAAGAAATGTGTGAAATGAACATCCTAGGTCATTTCTATTTTGACCTCATAATAATCTATAGTTCTACTTTAATTTTGTCTTCTCTTGTAGCTTACTATTTAAGTTCTAAAAAAATACCCTCTAGCCTCAGAACACTTCCAAAATTGCCTTTCTAAAGGGAATACCTCACTTGTCACAACTAGTGGCTGACTTTCCCTTTATCTACCTGCTCTTTACCCCGCAAAATGCCCTCATTAAGTATGTTATCCTTATGAAACTCTTCTCCCTGGTTGCTTTGTCTCTAAAGTCCTTCTCTCCCCTTAATCCATTTATTGCCCTTTCTATCTTCACGGCTCCTCTTATTGATTTTATCCCAAGAGTTGCCTCTTTGCTCAGGCTTGATCTTGGTCATCACATAGTTACCTTGTGTGTGAATAAAACTCTAAAAACAAATTTCAAACCCCAGCCTGTCTGCTTCCTTCTAGTCCTTGATCCTCATTCTCTGCTATTTCTAAATCTGGAAATCATCTGGAACTGAACATAACTGAGTTCAAAATTTTATTCTTCCTCCTATTCTGGAATGTCCTACCTCAAAGTGAAGAAGACTCGAATCTTGAGGATCATGATGGAGACCTTGCCCTTTAAACCTCCAAACCCAAAGCTTGGATCATTCTGTTTGGGCTCTCTCTCTCTTTGCTGCTCTTGCTTCACCTATCCTGTCACTTTCGTTCATTCAGCTTCATAAAACCTGTTAAAAAAAACACTGTAATAATCTTTGACCTTATCCGCCTAATTTGAGACTTCCATTCTTAAACTTGTAAATCTAGTATCCAAACTCTAGCATCCTTTATCTGATCCCTAACTTTTTAACTTTAAGATTTGGCTTTCTAATTGTTAAATGTTTACAGTAAAAATAAGTTTAAATATATAGTTTTACTTGTACTTAAAATTAAAAAGAACATACATTTTAATGCCTTTTATTGTAAAAATTAAAATAGTTTTAGATTGAGAGAGAGCAAGGGCTAAAATAATTATTTTAGTATTTATATACGGGGTGAAATTTTAAAAATTATATTTATTTTAGCTATATTACATTAAGCATATTCGTCCTATGAGCTTTAAAAAGTTTTTATAACATGTATATGTACAATGTAAATTCCATGAACATAGGTGCTTTATCTCCAAGCAATTACGAAAGTACCCGGAATTTAGTAGGTACTCATAGAATATTTTCTGGCTCAAGGATTATAAAATTCAACAGCTACAGAAGGGTATAAAAGGAAAGTCATTTTCCCTTCTTTCCCTCCAGATAACCAGTTTCTGTCCAGAGAGGCAATTACCACTTTACCAATTTCTTTTGTATTTTTCTAGCTATTATAAGCCCACCTAAGCATGTGTTCATTTATGGGATAAGCAGATGTGTGTGTGTGTGTGTGTGTGTGTGTACACACCATAATTATCCTTTTTTCTCCCCTCAAATGGGAACAACTTATACACATTTCCTATACCTTATCTTTTGCATCTACTATATTTTGCAGGTCATTTCACATTAAATTATGGAAAACTCTCTTCTTCATAAAGATGGCATAGGTATTCCTTGAATGACAATGTCCTCAATTTATTTCATTAGTTATCAGTGTATTTAGGGAATACAAGATACCAAGATTTTGTGATTTTAAACAATGTTGCAATAAATGTTCTTATATGGACATCATCGCTCATATGTGCAAGTATATAGAGGATAAAATCCTAGGAGTGGAATTGCTGGATCAAAGAGTAAATGTATTTAAAATTTTAATCAATATTGTCAAATTTCCTTCCAAAGACGTTATACCAATTTACACTTCCATCAACAATGGATAAGAGGACCATTTTCCTTCATGCTAGCCAACACAAAAAATAATAACACATTGTAACGTTTATGTTCTTTCCTTTAAAATAAATGAAATAAAACATTTCATTAATCATTCTCACATTTTAAAGACAACTGTATTTTCATTTCTATGAATTGTCAAGAACTCTACATAGTATCAACTCATTTTTACTATTTTCTACTCTACTGTAATTTCAGTCATTACATTTTCCTCACTTCCCCACCTCAGTGGCTTTGCATTTGCAATTCTCTGTTCCTGACATGACATTTTTTTAGTATTTCCTTAAATCAAATCAGCATTGATACACATGTATTAATAATTCACATCTTTGACTTTTAAGATATAGCTTGAGTGTAATTTTGAGTTGAAAGTAATTTATCTTTATTATTAACACTCATGAAGATTAACTATATATGCATAATATACATATAAAATATATATAACATATATACTTTTATTAAAAAAAAAGTATTTCTCCTGTAGTTTATCTTCTTAATTGGGAATCTGTGTCTGATTATTCTTTGAATTCTGCCAACATGCCAAGCACATTTCTTAATCAATGTAGGTACTCAAAAGCTGTTTAATTCATTTAGCAAACATTTATTGAGCTGCTGTTCTGGGAAAGTACCTTGGTAATCACTGGCAATAGAATTTACAGTCACAATCCTTGCCCTTAGAGATCCCAGTTAATGATGAAGATAAACATGGAGATAAATAACTTTAATAGGTGCGATTGAGACATGCAGATAAGAGAAATGATAAACATCAAGTGATTATCTCAGCATTTTCCAAAGATGGAGTCAAGTAGCACCTTCTCATGATGGTTGTTGTTGATCACCAGCAACACTTTTTATTAGATAATGATTTATTGCAGAAAATATATTACAAAAACTAATAACTTTGTGGATATTAATTTAGCATGAGGTTACAGTTGACACTTAATTTTAAGGAGTCAGACATTTTAAAGAAAAATATTAAGTAAATAAGAGTTTAGACAGAACATAGCTATTGTGACAATAGTGAAGCGGAGATAAGGATGACTGAACTTTGGCGATTGTTGATCTGTCACGTGCCAACGGGTACACACTGTATTGGTAGTGATAATTGTAATTAAATATTAGAATAGCTTCCCTTTTTTGAGGGTTTTCTTTGTATCAAGCATTATGTACTTTATGGTACCCACCTAATGGTTGAAATATCCCAAAGACACGTGTATTTTCTTGAGGAAATAGAGGTTGAGAAAGGTTAATTAAGTGGCACCCACAACTAAAAGTATACTTTTTAATTGCTATACAGTTATACCTACTAGGTGCCAGGTATTGGAAGAAATAATACTGACCTCACAAATTTTGAATTCAATTGGGAAAAACAAATATTAGATGAATAAATGCCATTTATGAGAGGTGCTGTGAAAGGGTATTATGAATGCTTAAGGCAGAAGGATACTTAGGGGTGGGAGGTAAGGTCAGAGAAGACTTCCTTCAGGAAGTGAGGTTAAATTTTGCTCTGACAAATGAATAGGAGTTACTGGGCTCTGCACAAAGTGAACTTCAAGTGGAAGTTCCTGAGGAAAGACATGAAAGAAGGCCAGTGTGGTTGGGTATAAAGAACTTCATAGTCTTACAAACAATGATAAGAGAGTGCCTGTTTCCACAGCCCTGAAAGAGTAGGCTGTCAAATGTTTGGATTTTTGCCAATCTCATGGGTAAGAAGTGGTATGTCAAGATAGATTTATTTCACAAAGCCTTGGCTGTTACTTTATTGTACATTTAAGGCAGGCTCTTATTAAGAAGACATTTGTAATACATGTTTTGATATACTAGACAATCAGTGTTCTAAGGATTAAATAAGAGGATCCATTCTATGTAAATTGTTTAGCCCAGAATTCTCAATACATATAAACTTAAAAGTTTTTCTGGAAGTTGCTTTCATCGCTTTGCTCAAAATATATTTCAGAAATCTTTTCCTTACTTCCATCCTTCCATCCATCTCCTATTTAACAATCACATAAAGTTTCATAATTTATTTCAGCATTCCCCTACTGACATTTTCCCTTCTTATAACAATGTTAAAATGAATGCCTTGTAATCCATATTTGTACACCTGTCCAATTATTTCCATGGGTTAAGTCCTAGAAGTGGACTTGCTGGATCAAAACCAATGCATTTAAATCAATTTTTTCCCCGGGGTTCCCCATAAAGAGGTTGTACTCACATACACCATCTCCAAGCAATTACAAGAGTGTCTGTTTCCCCATAACCTTGGCAAAAAGGTGCTATAAATATTTGCACATGTAAAAAAACATTCTTTCCTTAATGCCTGAATTTGTATTTCATGCATTATTAGTGAAGGTAAAAGTATATTTACTGTCTACTTTATCTCTGCCATTGTGAAATACCTTTTCATGTTCTTATTTTTCTATTGGACTCTTTGTCTTTTATTAATTGATTTGTTGGAGCTCTTTATATTAAGACTATTAATAATACTTTGCCATATATGTTGCAGAACATTTTCCCTAGTTCGCCATTTGTCTTTAACTTTATGTAGTTTTAAATATTTCAACCTTTATTTTATGGTATCTAGGATTTATGTCTTGCTTAAGAAAGCCTTTCTAGTCCAAAATTATAAAGCTATTTTTTTCTGTAGTGTCCTTTACAGTGTTGGATTAATTTGTTTGCACTTGCCCTTAATCCATTTGGAATTTATTACTGAGTTTGAGGTAAAGTTATATGTTTTATTCCTAAAGGCAGAGCCAACTGTCCCAAACTGTTTACTGAATAATTTATTGTCTATATCTGGTTGGGAGTCCCCATCTCATATTTTCTTTTGGATACTTTTTATTGGCTCTTTTCACATGTTTATTATTCCATATACAGTTTAGAAACATCTGTTGTGTTCCATGAAAATCCTAAAGGGACTATATTTGGAATCGCTTTAGAAATTAGGTGAGAATTGGCATTTGTATGATACAAAATGTTCCATCGAGAAGCATAGTGTATCTTCCCACTTTTAAGCTCTTTAAGTAAACTTCATTATTAACTTTTCCATAAATAAGTCTTTCACATTTCTTGTTAATGCCTAGGTATTTTATAATTCTGAGGGTTTTTTCTCTCAATGAATGAGATTATTTTTTCCTTTCCATTATTTTCCTTAGTTATTGCTAATGTTACATCTACAAAATGCTATGGATCTTTGTAGCATGCATGTGTACACACACACAGCATGCAACAAATAATAAAACTCAAAGATGTGAGATATACATAAAATTTTGGATGCATTATTTTATTTGCACATGTTTCAGAACTCTGTGGCCCAGCAACTGCACTTCTAAATATCTACCCAAGTGAAATCAATGCATGCGTCTACAAAAAAGTGCGCAAGAACATTTATAGCAGTTTTGTTCACAATAGCTAAAAACTGGAAATAATCCGAATGTCCGCCAACGGGAGAATAGATAAAAAATGTGATTTGTTTTTACCATGGGGTGCTACAGAGCAATGCCAACAATAATAAAACAATTACCAATACAAGAAACAGCATGGAAAAATCTCATGACCAGTATTTTATCATTTCATTCATACTACATTCAGGAACAGGCAAAACTAATCGTGTAATAGAAGTTAGCAGAGTCGTTACTTTTGGGGAGGTTAGGTATTGTCTAGGAAGCTGCACTAGCTGGTCTTGGGGTATGTCAGAAACCTGAATCTGAACCTTAAGTGGTACTATCACTGGTACATAAATGTGTAAAAGTTAATGGAGCTCTACACTTAAGTTCGGGTTACTCTACATAAATTTTAACTAATTAAAAAACAAAATAGCATCCTAATTGGCCTGTGCATATCCAGTCATTAAAATAAAAGTAAAAAAAAAAAGTCAAAATGAAAACAAACAAATCCCCCAAATAAATAACCAAATAAACAAAAACAGACAAAAAAGAGAAAGTAATTGTCTGAGCTGTCTCAAAAATCAACTCTTGACTATAAGACTCATTCTAGGAGCCCATGCTTTGATCTGCTTTATCTGGATAGCCCCCAGTATCCAAGGCAGCATATTCCCAGAGGATCTTGCCTCCTACACCTGCTGTTCCTTATGTGTCCTGTATTTCTCTTCATGACATTTCTATCTCCCAGTCCCCCAAGTTAAAACTTAGAGCATCATGTTTTACACCCTATAATAACTGAACATCATCTCACATCAGTCTCCTTTTCCCTGCTTACTAACGCCATCTTCAAGTGGACTACAAAAATAGCCTTCTGATAGGATTCTTCCCACCCATTCTCTGGCCCCAGTGTATTGGTATTTTGTGAAATATTCTCAGTTTAATTTTATTTATTTTTTATTTTTTTCAGTTTAATTTTTTAAACCAGTGCTTTCTGTGATGATGGAAATATTCTATAGCTGCACAACTGTCCAATGAGGGGGCCACTGGCCGCAAGCATTAGGTACTTGAAATGTGCCCAGTTTGGCTGAAAAACTGAATTTTTAGTTTCATTTCATTTTAATTAAATTTATATAGCCACATATGGCTATGGCTAGTGTGTTGAACAGTGTAGTTCTAGAAGCACAGCTCTAAGCTGTGTCTCTCTACAGATGGGTCTAGACTTTACATATCACTGACTGGGGGCCTGGGTAGGTCCTGAACCCATATTCGTTCAGTGGTTCCTCCTCATCAAACCTAAACAAGTTGTTTTGCAAAATTGACTTTTCCTAGCTAGATTTGTTCTTTTAACATGAATCAAGTACTTGACTAGAAATGCTTTTTAAATGCAAGAACTTTTCTCATCACTGACCATAAATGCTAGATTATTTTTAAGTGGTCTGACTCTGTTCTGCAGGTATTCGAAAAGTTTCCAATCTCTCTTATCACTTCCACTTGAAAAGCACTTTGGCAGAGTCTTCATCCCAAATAACATAACTATGTGTGACTGAAACCAGGTTGTATTGCCTATCATATGTACAGATAAGAAAAATTATAAACAACTTAACATCCAATCAAAACTTGGGTAATTCATTTATGGTAAACTGATAGAATGGAGCTATACAGCTATTAAAGTGATTTAGATTTATATTGACACAGAAAGATATTTAGACATTATGATATAAAATCAGCCAGGGATAAAATATTAAATATCCTAACCCTAATTTATTTTTAAGATAAAAATATGTATACATTCATAAAGGAATAAACTGAAAGGAAATATGTTAAAATGTTAACAACATTGGTTTATCTCTAGGTGGTAGAATTTGATGTAGTCAATCCAAATTGTCTATATTAACTGGCGTTAACACTCTTCAAAAATGAAAACAGGGCTTCCCTGGTGGCGCAGCGGTTGAGGGTCCGCCTGCCGATTCAGGGGACACGGGTTCGTGCCCCGGTCCGGGAGGATCCCACATGCCGTGGAGCGGCTGGGCCCATGAGCCATGGCCGCTGGGCCTGCGCGTCCGGAGCCTGTGCTCCGCAGCGGGAGGGGCCGCAACGGTGAGAGGCCCGCGTACCGAAAAAAAAAAAGAAAACAGCACATTCAAATCCAGCAGGATTCTTCTAGATATTCTGCGTAACTGTTTTCTGCAAAATCCATAGCTACAGCATCAGGTAAACTGAAAATCCCAAGGTTAGATTTTAAATTATTCAACAAAGGCCTCTACTGATATCCATTTTCTGAAAAAGGGAAAATGTAAGATTTCAAATATGGCCCTAAACAATATCAATCTATGTTGGGAATGGTATTGTAAGGAATCATTACCAATTCTAAAATTCAGAAAAGGGTCTATGCAAAGATTCCAGTTGAAAAGAGGAAAAGAAAACTAATCAGAAAAAGGGGATTAAAAAAAAAAATAATGTTCACAGTGGGGAGGGTTGTCCTAAACATAGCACAAAACAGAAAATATAGAAGATTCAGCTACATGGCAAAAACTACAAAAAGCAACATAAAAACAAACAAAACTGGGAGACGTCTGCAACTAATATCACAAAAGGGTAAATTCCTTAATACATAGGTAACTTTTATAAATCAAAACACCCCAGGGGCTTCACTGGTGGCGCAGTGGTTGGGAGTCTTCCTGCCGATGCAGGGGACGCAGGTTCCTGCCCCGGTCCGGGAGGATCCCACATGCTGCGGAGCAGCTGGGCCCGTGAGCCATGGCTGCTGAGCCTGTGCGTCTGGAGCCTGTGTGTCCAGAGCTTGTGCTCCTAAACGGGAGAGGCCGCAATGGTGAGAGGCCCGCGTACCGAAAAAAAAAAAAAACACATGGGGAATTCCCTGGCGGGCCAGTGGTTAGAGCTCTGCGCTTTCACTGCTGAGGGCCTAGGTTCAGTCCCTGGTCAGGGAACTAAGATCTCGCAAGCCGCGTGGCGCAGATGAAGAAAAAAACCAAACACCAGGGCTTCCCTGGTGGCGCAGTGGTTGCGAGTCCGCCTGCGGATGCAGGGGACACGGGTTCGTGCCCCGGTCCGGGAAGACCCCACATGCCGCGGAGCGGCTGGGCCCGTGAGCCATGGCCGCTGAACCTGCGCGTCTGGAGCCTGTGCTCCGCAACGGGAGAAGCCACAACAGTGAGAGGCCCGCGTACCGTAAAAAAATAAATAAATAAACAATTTAAAAAAAAAAAAAAACAAACACCAAAAGACAGACAACAAAAATATACACAAGCTATAAATGCAAAGTTTAAAATATTCGTTATTTCGGAGAGGGAGGAAGAGAGAAACAATTAGGGAGAAGTAGCTTCTAAGATACTAGAAAGCTTCTAAGATACTTTGTAAGAATATATAATGTAATATATATATACATTCTTGCTTTAAACTAGATGATGGGTTCATGGGTGTTTTATTATTCTTTAGTCACTCTCTCTCTGTAGATATATGTGTGTGTATATACATACATATATGTATATGTGTGTGTATGTGTATGTATGAAGCAAGACCCACAAAGATCCTGTTGGCAACTGTGAGGATGTCCTCTGCTAGTGATAGCATCCACACAAGACACACACATGCATCCCTGGCCTCCAGTGTTCCCCAGGAGGCCAGCAGACCCCCAGCCTCTTCTGTGGGTCCTTCAGTTCCTGAGCCCAGCAGTCAGGTGCCCCCGTTTGTGGAGTATATCAGAAAACTCAGCTGTCATTTACATGTTTAAAAGGACACATGGTTGTAGAATCTATTTGTAATAAAGGTTTATCGATTTGTAAAAAATATATATATACACACAACACACTTATGCATATCTATATACACATACATTACATATGTATATTTCTAAAAAAATAATTAAATGCATTAAGAAGGTTTGAGTATACTGAGTCAAAGGGAAAGAGACAATTGTGAGTGAAAATGTAGGTATCCCTGTGGAGAATTATGACATATATAAAAATTATAAGACATTCTTGATTCTACTATGAATTTCCCTCTAAAATATAATTGAACATGTATTATATGAAATGACGTTATACAGGGCTATTTGTTGTAACATATGTGTTACAGTAAAATTTTGCAAACAGATAAAGAGAATTCCATGATGTATTATTTTGTGAAAAAACATGTGGAAAAGTACTGTAATTAGTTTGTTAAAATGAAATATATTTGTTTGTAAATATACTTGTTTGTATATTTACAGACTCTCCGGAGAGGGATACTTGGTTGGATGATGAGTAGATGTAGGAAAATGTATTATCTACTCAAAAAATAAATTTTAAAAATAAGTTGCCTTATAATTTAGTCATCAAAGCAAATAAAGTGCATTTATAATTTTACATAGTATGATTCCAGTTACACAAATTAAAACCTTAATAGAGGAAGGGGAATTGCAAGAAATACTCTATATTAAATTAATTACAGTTCTCTTTGTGTGATGGAGCTGGAGGGGGTCATTCATATTTCTCCATTTTCATAACAGCTCAGACACATAACAACACGAACTTTCAGTGTTTTCTATGAGCTATCATAAGGAGTTGCTCCTGACAAAATTTGAAGGAAGGTAGCATATTAGTTCCTTCCTTCTGTGTAAGGAAAACATTCAGTTACTGTCTCTTTGCCATTAGCAAAGACCAGAGTCCTGGTTCATAGCATATTAGTGTATCAACAAATCAGCTTACTGGAACCATACGTTTCTGTCCCAAACCCTCTTTGGGAGAACAGAAGAGATGCAAACTTCTCCAGTGAATTGCTTTGTTCCTTGGACGGAGAAGGTGTTAGAACTGTTCTTTTAGTTGACACTTTTCTGCCTTTTGGTGGGATAACCTCAGGTGTTCCAAGAGTAAATGGAAGGTCTCAGTGCCTCAGGCCATCCTGATCTCAGCTTCCTGCAGTAAGGTTATTTCTCAAGACTATTCTTTGGTTGCACTCTGCCACTAGGACACTCTTCCTAAAAGAATCTCGAAGCTCCTCATAGGGGTCAAAAGCTAGCAGAACTAGCAGACCAACTTTTTTTTTTCTCTGTTGTTAGAATTTTAGTTGAATGATTTCATATACTGATTCCTATTTCTCTTGGAAAATAGTGGGAAGATCTGGCAGAAACAGATGTTTCCATCTAGCAACATTTTCTTGGAGTGGAAAGGCTCTCCAGGTCACCCTCGTTAGCTCTGCCCTGCTTCATTCATTTCCTTCTTACACCTGCAGTATTTCAATCCACTGGTCTAAATCTGTGCTACTCTGTAAGATCTGTAGATATGCACCATCAGCATCCGCATTCAGAAATGCAGAATTTCAGGCCCATATTCCTCTCTGCTTAATCGGAGTCTGCATTTTAACAAGAGCCCTAGATGATTTCATAGCACATTAACATTCGAGAGGGCCTAATCACTTCCTGTCTTACCTTTACTCACCACCTACTAATGAGCAATTTTACATTCCAGCAATACTGAACTCCTTGTAATTTTCCTACTCAAAACAGCTACTTTTCTCCTCCTTGACTTTATGGTGCTATTCTTTTTGCCTAGATGACCTTCTCTAGGTCACCCACATGCCCTAGATAACTCATTTTTTAAATTTCTGCTTAGAGGCCACTTGGCCCCCTCTAAGATTTTCCAGCAACTCGCCTCACTCCAACTATAATGAGGTAAAGCATTCCTCCTCTGTGTTCTGCTAATGCTTGGTTTATGACTCTTCAAGCTTTTAGCTTTCTAGTTATGTGGCTGTCTAGACTGTGACTTCTTGTGAGCTCAGTGAGTGTTTTATTCATTTTTCTAGCACTAAGGCCTATAACTGGGTTGAATGGTGGCCCTCAAAAAGGTATGCTGATGCTTTAATTCCCAGAACCTGTGACTGGGACCATTTGGTAAAAGAGTCCTTGCAGATGTAATTAGCTTAAGAATCTTGGGGTGAGATCAATCTAGGCAATTCTGTGGGCAGTAAATCCAATGGCAAGTGCCCTTAACTGGGACACACAGAGAAGGAGGAGGAGAAAAGGGTCATTTGAAGATGGAGGCAGGAACTGGAGTGATGCAGCCATAAGGCAAGGAACACCTGGATCTATCAGAAGCTGGAAGAGGCAGGGACAGATTTTTCCCTAGAGCCTTCAGAGGGAATACATCCCTACCAAAATGTGAATTTCAGACTTCTGGCCTCCAGAACTGTGAGTGAAGAACTTTGTTGTTTTAAGTCAGTCAGTTTGCAATAATCTATCATAGCAGGTAGTTCTAGGAAACTAAGAAAGTGCCTAATATATAATTTGGCTGTTGTCTAATTGCTAACAACAGTTGCCAATACTGAGCACCTACTAGCTACCAGCATTTTTTCAGGTATTTGTCAGATGTTGTTTTTTACCCCCCGAGTTTTTATTTATTTATTTTAATTTTATTTATTTTTTTGGCTGCTTTGGGTCTTCGTTGCTGCGTGAGGGCTTTCTCTAGTTGCGGCGAGTGGGGGCTACTCTTCGCTGTGGTGTGCGAGCTTCTCATTGAAGTGGCTTCTCTTGTTGTGGAGCATGGGCTTTAGGCATGTGGGCTTCCGTAGTTGCAGCACATGGGCTCAGTAGTTGTGATGCATGGGCTTAGTTGCTCCGCGGCCTGTGGGATCTTCCCAGACCAGGGATCGAACCCGTGTCCCCTGCATTGGCAGGTGGATTATTAACCAGGTAAGATTCTCCACCAGGGAAGTCCTGTCATATGTTTTGAAAGTTAAACTGGAGGATGAGGGGAAAGGTGGTTTGGGAAAAGTGTAAGCAGATAAACAACAGTGAATGAGCTGAGAGGATGAGAATCTTATCACCTGAATTCTCATTTAAATGATTTGACTACAAATGAAGGTTTTAATAATCAGATGAGCAATATGATCCACCCGTGGGAGTTCATCAGCTTTTTCCACCAGCCAGCCAGTTTGCTAGGGCTCAAGAAATTCTGAAGACAATAATATAGCTAAGGAAAAAGAGGAACAAGTAGAGGGCAGATGGGTCAGAGTATAAGAGTTAAAGAATACCAAAACCTAACTGAGCACCATTTCCAAACACATGGAAACTTAAAAGCCTTTATGTTTCTCACAACTTTTTTTTGGTCTCATAACCTTAGAGGGCTTATAGGAAATGGGATTCCTTCTAGCAAATGAATATCTAAGTTCAACAATTCTTTGATATTTTTTCCTGAAAACTTAATTATAAAATGAAATACTTTCCTAAGAGTAGCACGCATAGGCAGTGGTGTGCTGGTCAGTGTTTAGCAGCCAGCCGGAAGTGTGGAGCCCTAATTTGAGCACGCACTGATTTCTGTGGTGTAAATACATCCATTGTGACTGATCTCAAGGTATGGATATGTTGTCACCTGGCTGTCATAATTCCTGAAAATTTAATAATTGGCTCACAGACTGTAGCAGATCTGTGAGTTGGGGGAACTAACACAAGAATCCTGATCAGAGGTTCAGATTAAAGGAGACGCCCACTGTCTTGAAGTGGTGAGAAACAGGAGACTGGATAATGGCTTTCACACAAATTTAACTATCTGAGCGACACAGGAAAAAAAAGTAGCATCTCTAAAGTGATCCCATTTTTTTTATGACACTATCTCTCTACCCACCCACAGATACAGAGAAATACACTAAGTTGCTTTATTTCTGGACCTGAAATGTACAGAAATGCACCAGTTAAGGTAAGGGGAAATCTCTTGGAGACTACTAGGAAAAATTTTCTTGTCTAAGAAATGAGAAATGAGAGCTGAAACCAACATAGTGGCCTACTAAGACCAAACAAAGATAATTTAGCAACTGGTTTTAGGCAATTTATGCCTGAAAGATAAGCCTGTGAACCACCTAACACAGCTAGATTAGCAAGAACTGCAGCATGCCCACCAATACTCGTTAGGTACCTCACCTGCTGGGATGACCAGTGCATGCTATGATGTCATAACCATGGCCCAACCTCTGTCAGTTCTCTGCCTTGCAAAACACACCTTGGAAATTACATGACTCAGGTCCTAAAACCATGCAATATTCTTCACTAGCTTCCCTATTTGAGACCCTACTTAGAGCCTCTTGAATTCCATTTTCTAATATCAATATTGATGAGTGCAAAGCCATTCTGATAATGGATTATACATCTGTGCCCTATTTTTTCTCCTTCTGAAAGTTGTTAGCATCTTCTCTTTATCCCTGATATTCTGTATTGGTGTGGATGTTTTCATTCACCACTCTGGCATATAAGTGACCCTTTTAATGCAAAATCCATCAATTTAAAATTTGTTTGAAATTTTCCTCCCCTCCCCCCTCACTTTCTGTTCTCTCTGGAAATCCCATTGGTTAGATGGCAAAGTTCCTGGATTAGATAGATATAAATAGGTTGATTTACCTTTGCTTTTTCAGCTATTTTTCATCTTCTTGCTCTCCTCTCTGGGATTTTTTCTTCTTCCAGCTTTTTAACTGTTTTTTATATTGCTAAGTTCTTTCATTTTTTTAAATACATACACAGTATTTCTAGAATCTTTTCATCTCTGAGGATATTTAATGATAGTTTTGAGGTTTTCCTTTAAATTCCACTTCTTACTGTTGGTCTTTGTCTTTCATTTTCCAGATATGTCTTAAATATCATTTGTTGTCCATTTAAAGGTGATTGGGAAACGCTGTGGGATGCCAAATACCAGGTCTTTTCCCTTAAGCAACTTTGCTCTTGGTTCAATGTTCTGTCTTGGGGCAATAGATAAACCTGATTGCCAGTATTTGAGAAGCCAGGTTGGGTAGGGACCTGGGTCTCACTCTTCATTATGCAGGACCTAACTTATTTTCTTTTTCCAGTATGGTTATCTCACCATCAACCAAACATTAAGAAAAAGGCCATTTATTTTTATTTATTTATGCAGTTTATTTTTAACAAGAAGTCCATTTACCAAATATTTAATGAGTGGCTACTGTGGGACATTCACAGTATTTAAGGAGAGAAACACTGGTAAATAAAGATATCTTTTCCAAAGGAAAAAATGTATTCTTTAAGTATACTCTATGAAAGTATGCCTGCATTGTCAAACAAAAAGAATAAGCCACTAACCTTCCACTGGGGGGAACAAAACCCATCACGTTCTCAACTAGCCAATACATATTTTTGACACAGTGATATTAGGTAGCATCTTCTCTTGGACCTAGTTTTTAAAATGATAGACTTTCGATCCTCGTGTAAGAACTCTCATTTAGAGAAATGTACCCAAAGAGAGGAACTGCAAATGCTTCAAGGCTGAGAAACCATTAACTAAAACAGGGCTCTCAAGAATTTGGATTTTGGTACTCATGGGAAAGCCAGGGGGAATTTCCCAGAGTAACCTTCATAGGCTTATGGGGAAATGGCTCTTGGGATTTTTAATTAGTACACAATCTTAACCTGTAATGGTCTATTTTATTTATTTATTTATTTATTTATTTATTTATTTAAATTTTCTTTGGCTGCGTTGGGTCTATCGTTGCTGTGTGCGGGCTTTCTCTAGTTCCGGCGAGCGGGGGCTACTCTTCGTTGCAGTGCCCGGGCTTCTTATCGCGGTGGCTTCTCTTGTTGCAGAGCACGGGCTCTAGTCGTGCGGGTTTCAGTAGTTGTGGCTCACAGGCTCTAGAGCGCAGGCTCAGTAGTTGTGGCGCACGGGCTTAGTTGCTCCACGGCATGTGGGCTCTTCCTGGACCAGGACTCGAACCCGTGTCCCTTGCGTTGGCAGGTGGATTCTTAACCACTGCGCCACCAGGGAAGCCCCTGTAGTGGTCTATTTTTATCTGAGTAGCTATAGCCTCTGTTTAGCAGACACTTTATGTGACCTTTGCCCCTAAGGCCAGAATTACTATATTCCATCCATGCAAGAATAAAATGCTGTACGTGTGTAAACAAAGATCATCTGTTCTTGATGACTGAAAAGGCTTAACTCCTCCTCAGTGGATTCTCTTCTATTTGAAGCAAGTGAGTCAGGCCATGCCTTCATCTCTTCTGGATACCTCTCAAGCTTTATACCTGAGCTAGAAAACTAGTCTGCTCTTGGATCAGAATACACTGAGTTCTGATTTTTAAAATAATGTATTCAGAGACATACTTGGTAATACTTGGTCACTGGATCATGATGAAATGACACTAGAGAAGTCTATTTCATTAGGAGCTGTCATCTTTACAAAAAATAAAAACAAGCAAACGAACAGAAAATAATTCTTAGAGTTCCTTTAGACAAAATTGTACTCCAAAGCTCTAAAGTCAGACTCTCATCCACTCATTGATGTCAGGGATCTGTGTTTTGTTTTCTCACGTCAAATACCTAGTGTACAGGGATCACTTAATAAATATTTGTTGGTTGTCTTTTTCACCATTCATTCAAAGCCCTCGCCATGACGTAGTTTACATTTCCAGAGAGGGAAGACAGATAAGTTAAATAATATTAATTCAGGTAATGATCGATGCTATAAAGGAAATACTGTAGAGTGAGAGGTAAGAGAATGAAAGAGGATTAGATAATGTTCAGGGAAGGTTCTTCTTTGTGGAGGGTAGACAGAGGAAGGCAAGAATGAAAGGTACACTTAGAAGGCTACCACACAATCTAAACAAGAAAGAGTTTAGACTAGTATGGTAAGAGGGAAGATAGTAAAAAGTTTGAGTTGGGATATATATTGAAGGTAGAGTTAACAGTACTTGCTGATAGGATGAACATAGAATGGGAGCAAAATAAAGGTGTCAATGATTTCCAAAGTAAGTTGAGACAAAGTGAAACTGTGAAGCTCACATAAAACATGGGATGCCACAGAGGTTGGCACATTTGGGAATGTAGTTGGCTCTGACTGGGGGTGGGGAAGACATTTTTTAAAAAATAAATTTATTTTATTTATCTTTGGCTGCGTTGGGTCTTCACTGCTGTGCACAGGCTTTCTCTAGTTGGGGATAGTGGGGGCTACTCTTCGTTGCGGTGCTCAGGCTTCTCGTTGTGGTGGCTTCTCTTGTGGAGCATGGGCTCTAGGCACGTGGGCTTCAGTAGCTGTGGCACGTGGGCTCAGTAGTTGTGGCTCGCGGGCTCTAGAGCACAGGCTCAGTAGTTGTGGTGCACGGGCTTAGTTGCTCCACAGCATGTAGGATCTTCCCAGACCAGGGATCAAACCCGTGTTCCCTGCATTGGCAGATGGATTCTTAACCACTGTGCCACCAGGGAAGTCCCGGAGAAGACATTTGATGGATATTCACATGTATTTTTTGTAAGTTTTTGAAAAGAGGCTGGTATGTCACACACCTCCTCCAGTTCCCCAAATCACTCTAGACCCAGGAAACTAGTATCCCTGCCTTTCCCTCCATAACAAGCCATGTAACTCCATGATGAAGATAAGGATATTCTCAGAGGAAATTCACATTTCTAGTCCCTGGACTAAAATTCACTCATGTGTGAAGTTCTGAATCTCAACATCAAACATAGGAATAGCTTTTAGCTTTAGAAATGTCACAGGCCACACAAAGAGTTAAGGAGACTGCAGCCAGTACCCTTAGACCGCTCCCTTTTTCAAATAGAAAACCCACCAGCATCTGGAATCACCACATAGTTCTCCTTTCTGAAACAAGAAACACAAATACAGGGTAGTCTTTAGCTGATTTCATTAGGATGAACACAAAGCTCATTAAAAGTACTCATTTAGGGAAAAAAAAGCTTACTCACATAAGGTTTCAAAATAGTATACAAATAAATAAATACATTTCATGAAAATAATTTTACATTGTCTCCACTGACTGCTTCTTTGGAGAAATGTGAATTTCACTTTCATCTTTACTAGGCCTCAACTTCCCTCACCTTCCCTTCCAGTCAACCTCAGATCTCACTGAATAATTTTAGGGATATATAATCTGGGTGGAAAGAAATGAATAGCTTCGTTTTTCAAGAGTTTGTATCACTATTTGGTGGTTTTTTAGTGTATTTTTGATTCAGTAAAATAAAAAACATCTATCTCTTAGAAGAATCAAATGAGGTAATGCATATAAAGCATTTGGAAGCTTATCTTCCAGATAGTATATGTACAGACTTAAATCTTCATATGTAATATTTAAATTCAGCAACGCTTTTGTCACCCTACCACATTCATTTACTGCTGCAGATAATTCCTCTCACTTGGGGGTAAGTTTCTAATCTCACACTTCGCTCTCTTCAAGGCAAATGTCCCATTCTGTTGCATACTTTCCAATTTGTCAGGACAGCTAAAATGCAAGCTTCTCCAATTTTTTCCATTCCCCATCCATGTGCTTTTTAACTTCAGTTTACCACTGATGGCATTTATCACATTCTAATCAGGGACTCCAAGAAATCAAAGTTTCAAATCACTTGCCCATTCTCCATGAATTCATTATCTCCTCTATCCGAATTCCTTTTCTTTATCCAAAATCAAAAAAATTAACGGCAGTGAGGCCTTTTCTTCTTTTAGCCCCCAGATTATTTCAGGCAGACTGTCCTGACTCTCAGGGGAAGGTCGCAGGTCTAGACTGGTATGGGCTTAATTCTTAACCCAGAAATGTGTTAGCAGTTCAGCTATAAAGAATCTCACAACTGAAGTATTCTACAAAGGTGTAAAGAAGTCATTTCGAGTTACAACTACAGAATGGAACCGGATTTTTTTACTTAAGTGTTTTGCCCAAGGTACATTTATCATATGCAGTGTTCTAAGGGTAGAGATGTGTCCCCAGTGTGGTGGGATAATCCTCCATGTTCTAAAACACTGGAGGCTCCTCCAATGGCCTAAGAGTTCCTAGGTCTTACTTAGCCCAGTTATCCAAGACATAGTTTCTTAAAGTGACCTCCAATTATACCTTTTACCCAATCAGCAATCTTCTAAGACAGCCCGCTGACTGGCAGCCCCAGTCATACAAACCACACGTTTACTCATTACTAAAGAAGGCATCCAAGGCTCATCTTAATCTTTGACCTAAAAGCCCACCTCCCCGGCACTATCACCACACATCTTAACCTTTTAAGACTTAAAATTACAAGCCACACAAAAGGCTGGAGTCACTGCCCAAACCAGTTGTTCTCTGTTTGCATTTACTTTCTTCTTAATCTTGGCTCCATGTTGTAAATCACCCACGGAGTTTTGGAAAAGTGATTCCTGGATTCCAGTACCAGAGATCTTGATGTAATTAGTGTGTGTGGGGGTGAAGGGTGATAGGGGGTAAGGGGTGATGATTTAAAAAAAAATCCTCAGGTGCTTACAGGATACACAGAATCTGCAGACCTGCTGCTGTATGTGAAAAACTCTTCTCATACTAACCCATCTGCTATGGGTTAAATTGTGTCATCCCCCACCACCCCCCATGGCCCCCCAAGAGTCCTAACTCCCCGTACCTCAGATGTAACCTTATCTGGAAATAGGGTCACTATTAAGTTAAAATGAACCCATACTGTAGGGTGGGCCCCGAACCCAATGTGACTGATGCCCTTATTTATTTTTAAAAAGGCCATGTGTAGAGACAGAGACACAGGGAGGACACCAAGTGAAGACAGAAGCAGAGAAGGGAGTGATGTATCGATAAGACAAAGAACACGGCTTCCCTGGTGGCGCAGTGGTTGAGAGTCCACCTGCCGATGCAGGGGACATGGGTTCGTGCTCCAGTCTGGGAAGATCCCACATGCCGTGGAGCGGCTAGGCCTGTGAGCCATGGCTGCTGAGCCTGCGCATCCGGAGCCTGTGCTCCACAATGGGAGAGGCCACAACACTGAGAGGCCCGCGTACTGCAAAATTTAAAAGAACAAAAAAAACAAAAAAAAAAAAAACCAAAGATTTCCAGCAAACCACCAGAAGCTAGGAGAGAGGCATGCAACCATCTTCAGAAGGAAACGGCCCTGCGAACACCTTCATTTCTACCCTTCAGAACTATGAAAAAAGGCATTTCTGTTGCTTAAGCCACCCAGTTTGTGGTACTTCGTTATGGCTGCCCTAACAAACTAAACCACCAGTTCACCTGAATTTATTTACTGACCTTTTCATTTTGACATGGGTGCACCTCCCTTCAAAGACTTTAACCAATAACCATCACCCACCCAGCTCCATAATATACAACACTACTTACTGCTTTTTCCTCACTTTCAATATGTATTTGAGAATTTATGTGCTAAGGACTGTTTAACACAAGATAAAACAATGAACAGAAACAAGCACAGTCCTTACTCTCATGGAATTTAGTCTAGTGGGAAAGGCAATCAAAGAATCGTCCAAATAAATATAAAATTGCAAATGTGCTTTGCATGAAAGAAGCTGTAAGTGGTGCAGTGATGTCCCAGGATTCTCCCTTGTTAAGTTTGTCAAGGAGGGCTGCTTTGAGGAGCAACACTGAAGCTGAATTAGCGAAAAGGGGGAGAGTGGTGACTGAAGTCAGGGAAGTGTATGTGCAAAGTCTCTGTGACTGGTGGAAGGATACACTAGGCATCCATTTATTCAGAGGGTCAGTAGGCTGTGCTAAAGTATTATTTTCAAAGGCTAAAATTCATGATCCTCATACAAATATTGACAGTGATATGTCAAAGATTTTGCTCAACTCAGTAATTAGTTAGGGAACCAGTTAGAGAGTAAAGTTTGTTGCAAGAGAAATGAGAAGCAGTTTAAATAAAATTTCTTAGGGTAGATCCAAAACTGGTTAATACTCTACATGGTAATAAAACCAAAACCTTTAAGGATTTCTTTTCTACCAGATAATTCTTCGAGTTAACATGTAACTTAAGTGTCTGGGTTCTCATCAGCTGGTAACTACCAAAGTCAATCGCAGATGCATTTTCCTAAATAATTTAAATAATCTTTTTGTGTTGGTTAGACAATGTCTCAGACTGACATTGGTAGGACATGCTGCATTCTCTCTTGGTTTCTAAGTTTGGGAAAATAGTTCTTAAGAGTCAAGTTGTGGAGGCAGGAGAAATTTGAGGTAAGATGAAGGTGAAGATTTAGACTCATATATACAATTATTATTAAATTCTCACATTTCCCTATAAAGTAAATCGTCATCTTTCCCACAGGAAATTGGGAAGGGGTTTGAGAACCATTATTCTGAGTTCTAAATCTCAATGTCTCAAATGATCATCTAACTTCCAGCTCACTCACCTGAGCTAAACCCCACTTCTCAGATCAGGGCTAATTTCCCCTTAAGTCTTGTGATTTGATGTGAAGATATGCAATGACTTTTTCCAGGCTTACATTTTTTACAAATTTGAGACAGAGCTTGCTTTTAAAATGATGATCCAGGTTTAATTCTTTACCCTTGTCACTTACTAGATACTTAACAGCTATGTGACTTTAGGAAAATTAAATCACCTCTGAGCCTCAGCTTCTACATTTGAATAACAAAGATCAATACACACTTATAGGTTGTTAAAAACATAAAGGGAGATACACTATGTTAAACCTTTCATTAAAAGTCCCTCTAGTAAATATTTTTGTTGTCTTTTCAGCATTGTATGACCACCCCTGAACAAGGCTCTAGCAAAAAATTTTCAGTTGATTATCAAATAGAGAAAGTTGAAAGCAAATACAAGACACCACTACAACATTACTTAATGTAATAGCTTTTCAAAGCAGTGAACTATCAGGCTTCTTTTAAGAAATCTAATTTTCCTTGTAAGAGAGAAGTTGGATACTTGAAATATTTTTAAAATACATTTTCTGCAACACCTCCTCCCCACTGAGATAAGGTATCCAGGGAACTTAATTTGTCCTCTATTTGGAGTGATGTTAGAAGTCTTGACAATGTCAGGAATAGGATGTCTCCATTCTACATGTCACTCTGATGATAGCCTCAAATCTAAAGTCTTGATTATACCCAATTCTGTTTTCAGAAATCTCTAGAGTCCTTAACCTAGTCTTAAGGATCCCAGACTATTTCCGTCTCTAATTTCCCAATCTTATGCTGCATAGGCATTTGCTGTTCTAATTAACGTGGAGCCCTTCAGTTATTATCATCCATGATTCAGGTTAAATGTAACCTCTTCCACGAAATGGGGGTTGAAAGCCACATGAATGCAAAGGCTCTGGGGTGTTAACCTGGGTTCCAACTCAAGTGCTAAAAATCTTTTATTGGATTACTTTGTAAAATAATTTATATAAAGTCAGGCTTGTAATATTCTGGCCTCTTGTGGTCTTAGATTTCACACCAAAGAAGATTGAGGGCTAAAAGTACCATTACAGGAAGAAACATGAGGGAGGCAGATGCTCAGAGAGTCTGAATTCATGCCTCCATTTGAAATACAAAGAGAAAATACAGGCCTGAGAGCTCCTTGGAAGGCTAGATCAGAGAAATTATAGATGAGGGATCTCTTTGTCACATCATAGAAGGATATCTGGCCATACTCATAGTCCAGGAAAACTCCAACTCTGTGCATTTGGTCTCTCCAGGAAACCCTTTTTAAAGGGGGAAAAGCCCAGAAAGTATAATCAGTTCCCATAATGGATCCTGTGAATAAAACCTTATCTCCGGAAGCACTTCTGCTGGCAGAGCTTCCGTGTACGCCCAGCTGCCACTGTGTTGCCTTTTCCACATCCACCTCCCAGTAGTGCCGCCCTGAGGTGAAGCTCTCCACACCCAACACAGTGGCGCTGAAGTCAAATCTCTCTGGGTGACTGGGTACATCCTGCTGCACATTTCTGAGTCTCACACTTCTCAGATCCTCAGATAAGACCAGACAGGGATGAGCTGTCTTAGGGTCCAAAGTTATAGGTCCTGCAGGGAGAAAGAAATTTAGTTAACCTAGGGGCTTGTCAGTGCCAGAGACTGATGATTTCTAACATGCAGGGGCTTCCTCATGAGTGGGCATGGGTCTCAGGAACAGATATGGGAGACGCAATCTAGGAGAGCACAGATAAAGGGACCCGGGCTTCCCTGGTGGCGCAGTGGTTGAAAGTCCGCCTGCCGATGCAGGGGACACGGGTTCATGCCCCAGTCCGGGAAGATCCCACATGCCATGGAGCGGCTGGGCCCATGAGCCATGGCCACTGAGCCTGCGCATCCGGAGCTTGTGCTCTGCAACGGGAGAGGCCACAACAGTGAGAGGCCCGCGTACCGCAAAAAAAAAAAAAAAAAAGTAAGCAGATAAAGGGACCCCTAAGCTCTGTTTCAAGAAATGGGGGAATTTCCTGGTGGCCTAGTGGTTACGACTCCCGTGCTTCCAATGCCAAAAAAGAAAAAAAGAAAAAAAACAGAAATGGACATCACAGAGGAACAAAGTCAATAAGATAATGGAAGGAGATAAAAATGAAATCTATCTGAGGAAGAAGAACAAAATAATGAATAATGAACTACGGAGAGGTTTAGAAATACCTCTCAAAACAGAAAGGAATTCTGCCGGGCTGTAAAAATGACCTGATACTCAGTCCTAGCCCAGTATCACCTGAGACCCAACTCTAGTCCCTAAAGATCTTCTCCAAGCCTGGAACAGCCAGAAACATTAAGTCTTCTAATAGAGCAGTTAATTCATGGCTCTATCCTGTGACTGAACTGCTTTCTTCATCTTAAATATCACCAAGATGTGACAGATACTTAGAAACTGCTGCCAGCAGGCCCTTAATGTTGAGTAAATCAAAAGAGAACATATCAGAGGCCAGAAATCCTGTGAGAATCCTCCAGAAAAATCAAGCTGAGATCAAGAACACTCACTGTGATTTCTTATATGTGAATGAAAGTGGTATGTGCCTTCATATCGCTAACTGTTCCTTCTCATTTCTTTCTGTTCAACTTTTAAATATTCAGATTTCTCAGGGATTGGTCCTGGGTCTTACTTTTCACTACTTGTACTCTTTTCCCCTAAGTGCCTTTATATAGCCTCAGTTTTAAATATCTTCTATATGTTCATGACTTACTCCGTAAAAAATTGACAAATACCAGTTGAACAAAACGCAGAAATTTCAAACATACTCCATCCAAAATGGAACTCCAAACCTATCCTTTCCCAGTTTCTACTTTTCAGTAGAACACTTATTGCTTTATAGTTGGTCAAGCCATAAACCTGTAGTAGTCCTTGATTTCTTTCTTTAACATCTAATCCAGCAGCAAGTTTTATGGGCAAATGAACTTAAATCTCTGCACTTAATTCATATCATTATTAAAGTGGTCTTAAAAGCCACAAGCCTTGAATTTTAAATTTCAACTTGTCCCAGGCTCCTAGTATTTCCAGAAGACTGGCAGAAATAAATGCAAAATTTCTCTAGAAGTATGTACACCTTCATTTCTGTCCTCAAAGAACTTCTAAAAATAATATTTAAGGAAAAAAGGAAAGCTTACTATTAAAAAAATCATTAACCACACACTCAAAGTAAAAAAGTACTACTGAGTGAGACTAGCAGAAATAAATCTGAAGGACTTCCCTGGTGGCGCAATGGTTAAGAATCCGCCTGCCATTGCAGGGGACATGGGTTTGATCCCTAGTCTGGGAAGATCCCACACACCACGGAGCAACTAAGCCCGTGTGCCACAGTGACTGAGCCTGCGCTCTAGAGCCTATGAGCCACAACTACTGAGCCCACATGCCACAACTACTGAAGCCTGCATGCCTAGAGCCTGTGCTCTGCAACAAAAGAAGCCACTGCAATGAGAAGCCAGTGCACTACAACAAAGAGTAGCCCCCGCTTGCGGCAACGAAGACCCAATGCAGCCAAAAATAATAAATGAATAAATTTATTTTTTAAAAATCTGAAGAATTTTACATACTGGAATTGCCAGGCACAAACTCTACAATAATTTTTGCTTACTATGCTTAGAAACAAAAAGAAAAACTTAAAAGTATCTACAGAATATAGGAAACTAAAGAAAGCAAGACTAAGTGGATTTGACAAAGAACTAAATACATTATCTAGAAACAGAAATAAAATGTATTAAATAAAGTGCCAATGGATTACAAGAAAGCTACAGAAAAATATGTCTCATTAGCATAAATGCAAAAATTCTTTAAAAACCATTACTACATTGAATCTGGCAATATGTAAAATGGCTAAAACATTATTACCAAGAGTTTATCTTGGGAATGCAAGGGTGGTTCAACATATGAAGCAAATATAATTCATATCAATATATAAAGGAAAAAAATAAATATTTTGGTAGATACAGAAAAAAGCATCTAATAAATTCAACATCTGTTCATGATACAAAGTTTTAGTGAATCAGGAGTAGACAGGGAACTTCCTCAACTTGACAAAAGGCAACTATGAAAAACCTACAGCTAACATTAAACTTAAAGGTGAAAAACAATGCTTTCTTTCTTCTTAAGATCAGGAAGAAGGTAGATGATTCTCACCACTCCTATTCACCATCATATTGAAGGCGCTAGTAAGTGCAAAAGGTAAGAAGAATACAGAAAAGGCTTACAGAAAGGAAGAAAAAAATTGTCTATATTTATAGATTACTTGAATATCTTTGTAGAGAATCCCCTCAAAATCTATAAAAGTCACTAGATCTAATAAATCAGTTTAGCACAGTTGTAAGATACAATGTCAATCAATATACACAAATGAATATTTCTATATACCATCGATAAACTAGAAATAAATAAAATTTCAATTAGAAGTTGATATTTAATTCCATGAATAGAACTAAAAAATACTTAGGTATCTAATTAAATATGTACAATATTAGCTGAAAACTACAAAACACTGTTGAGAGAAATCAAAGATGACCTAAATAAATGGAGATATACCACCATATCCCTAAATTGTTCTATAGATTCAGTGTAATACCAATCAAAACCCCAGCAGGTTTTTTGTAGATGCCAACAAGCTCATTTTAAAATTTATGTGAAGAATTTAG
Source organism: Delphinapterus leucas (assembly GCF_059928025.1). NCBI lineage: Eukaryota > Metazoa > Chordata > Mammalia > Artiodactyla > Monodontidae > Delphinapterus > Delphinapterus leucas. The sequence continues at coordinate 15,461,094 of NC_143149.1, forward strand.
AGTAGCCAAAATTATTTTTGAAGGACCAAATCTGAAGAACTCACAGTGCCCAATTTTAAGACTTTTTGTAGAGTAATCAATCAAGCCAACGTGGTATTAGCAAAAGGATAGATACAATGATCAATGGACCTATTAGACTTGACATAGATCTGCTCGTATGTGCCCACGGATTTTTAACAAATGATTTTGGAACAACTGGATACATACATGTACTAAAAGAGGAGGGGAGTTGTACCATATCTCGAATCGTACACTAATATAACTTTAGGGGTCCCACTGGCAGTCCAGTGGTTAAGACCCTGTGCTTCCACGGGTTTGATCCCTGGTCAGGGCACTAAGATTCTGCATGCCACACAGTGCAGCCAAAAAACAAACACACACAACTTTAAATGAACAATAGACCTAAATGCAAAAACTAAAACTGTAAAAATTCTAGAAAGAAATCTTTGTCGGGGTAAAAAAAGATTTCTTAGGACACAAAAAGCACACACCATTTAAAATAGAAAAAGGTAACTTCAAAATCTAAAACTTGTGCTCTTCAAAAGACACTGTTAGACAAATGAAAATATAAACCACAGGAGAGAAATATTTGCAAAGAGTCGTTTTAAATCCTTAAGCTATCTGGAATTTCACTTATGGTAGGATGTTCATTTTATCCTCAAATACAAATGTAAAGTGTCCTGTGATCATGGACGTGTGTCAACTCACTTTGCAGCACTTCTAGCATTTTGCTCATTCCTGTTATTTGGCATAAACTCAGGTCTGTGATTCGGGCGGGCTCTAGACACTGAAGCAGTAGTGACTCACTCCTGTTAAAGAAAGGACAATCTCAGTTACCTGTGTAGACCGCAGGCCCCTCCATCCAGAGGATGGATCTCATTACATGGCCTTGCTATCCGCACCCCAACATCTCTAACCCCTGTGTGCTCACAAATCAGATTGTGAATCTGACCTAAGTGTTTCCAAAATGAATAACTTACCTTTCCAAAGAATATCTTGCATTCTATGGGGTGAAAAGAGACAAAATTACTAGCGGGTATTTAAGCCAAGCCTTTTGTGAATTGTGCTCATGAAAGTATTTTCTCTTATAATAATGAAACTCGATTTCCATGTAATTTCTTCAGCCTCATGGTGCTAATTCTCAGATACCAAAGTTCGACACTGAATAGGAAAAGTCAGAAAAATGCTTGAAATCACTGTTATATTCCCAAGGGATTTAATCTTCTATACCTCAAATTCACAATGCTCCACATTCAAATTCTGCCCATCTATTTGCTTTCTGTCCTGGGGCTGGCAGGAATTGAGCCTGCTGCCCCGCGTCCTCCGCCCGGGCTTCCTGCAGCCACAGAGACAGGCGTAGCCTTGTGGAGGGGGGGGCGGGGGCGGGCTCTGGGGGTCCCTGCCCCGGGAGTGTCCACCTGTGGGAAGGGTGGACTTTGTTCCCCGAAGAGGGGCCTGCTGAGCCCTGGGTGGCAGGGCGGGGGTACATCTGGGACACCCTGGGCCCCAGCCAGCCCTGTGGTGACCCACTCAGGCCTTGGGCAGAGGCAGGAAGGGGGGGACCCGGGGGCGCATGGGACGGGGCCACTGACCCACGCTGGGTGTGGGAATGGGTCTTTGTGTGGCCGCAAGTGCTTCTGTCCCCTGTGGGTGTTGGGGCGTGGGTGTTCCTGGGCGGGTGGGAACCCAGGGGTGGCCGGTGGAGGGGCAGGGCGCCCTCGGAGACTCCTGAGAGGCAGCGGGTTCAGGACCTGGGGGTGGCGGGCCCAGTGGGCCCAGAAGGAAGCCCCCTGTGGGGAGGGGCTGGGGGGGCCTGGCAGGTGGCAGGGGTGGGAGCCACGGGCATGGTGGGGCACCCAGACCCTGGGGTTGCCGGCTGCCCTGTTCTTCAGCCCCTGAAACAGAGGTTCCCGGACTCCAGGGCCTTGTGATTGATTGAGGCCCCTGGGGCATTTCTGCAATGGGGCTCTGTCTTGCTGTTTATCTTCTTGGAATTTAAAGTTGGAAAGATTTAGAAATTGCTCTTTAGTCATTCATTTAAAACAATAATAAACTCATTAGTTATTAAAAAACAAACAAACAAACAAAAAAGAAAAGAATTGAGCCTGCTAAGCTGGGGATAGTGGCTGGAACCAGGTCAGGAACTGAACATAACTGGGTCACACCTATCTGCACTGTCTGGAACTACGCATGGCTCTAGAACAGAACCTAAGGGTTTATGTGCAGGGGCTTCTCAGAGTACTCATATTGCAAATGTGGGCTTGGCAGAAGGATATAAACAGTCTTCAAAAGATAAAAATTTACTTTTTGAAAATAGTAATGCATGTTACTCAACAAAATTTAAAATACACAATACTGGGAATTCCCTGGGGGTCCAGTGGTTAGGGCTCTGCACTTTCACTGCCAAGGGCCCGGGTTCAGTCCCTGGTTGGGGAACTAAGATCCCACAAGCTGCGCAGCCTGGCCAAAAATAAAAAAATAAAAACTACAAAGAATCAAAACAGTTTAAAAAACAAACAATACTATACAAGTAAGTCTCACCCTTGTTTCCCAAGGTTACTGCTGATTACAATGTTTGTGTTTATTTTGCCAGAGGTTGTCTGAATGTTAATGAGCATATATGCTTATACATATACTCTAAATAACAAAAAGTTTTCTGCATGTTTTTTTCACTTAATGAGATATCCTGAAGATAATCTTTTAGTGCATTTAGAACTGCTTTACTCGTTTTTTTATGGTTGCAGAATATTCTATTGTAGGAATACATCATAATTTGACTAACCAATTATTTACCTTATTAAAGGACATCTCAATTCATATTTACTACTGATCAGTGAAGCAGCTCTATACATACTATGATTTTATAATGAGTCATAATGCTTTTGGTAGCCTTCATGTATGACTGAAGATCACTGGGTACTGTGTTCTAGAACTGGCCCCTAATAAGTACTGTCCAATTCTCATTTCTCAAATACTGTAGTGAAGGTTATTCCCAGAATCTTACCTGGAGCAACGCTGAGGCAGATTGCCCACACTTCTTCTCCAGCTCTGTGGTGATCTTCTGGAGGCCGCAGATCTGTTCAGAGAGCCTGACTTCACTCTCCCTCAGTTTACTCATGTTCTCTCTCCCCAAACAGTTCAGTCTCTGCAGAAGCATCCTTATTACTATTCAACAGCTGACAATTTCTCTTATTCGCTAATTCAACCATCTCTTTAAAAACCTGCTTTACTGCCTGCCACCCCAGAAACAGAAATAATTAGACAAGGCCAGGATATTCCCCTGTGTCAAGCAAGACACCTCAATAGAAACTTAATTCTTTGACACAATATATTTATGTTGATGTGGACAGTATCCACATAGTCTACTTAATCAGTTCACAACCTGGACCTAAAACAGATCACTTTTTTTTGCTCTGCAGTTTTTTCAGGAAGTTTCCTATTTCCTTCATTAAATTAAAACTATGGCTTATTATAATTTAATTAAAAATTAAATTCACTGATGAGAATAAAATAGATAATCAAACCAGAAAGGATACCAGTTTCCTTTCTATCCTGGCAAAGAAGCTCCACCTAGTTAAATACATGAATGTTCCATGTTATTTTTTTCTTAACTCAAGTGATATCATACTCCACTGCTGATCTGACAGCTTGATTTTTTTCTTAATAAATAATATGCTCTTGGAGAGCATTCCTTATCTACATGTATAGAGCCATGTTATCTTTTCTAAATGCTGAAGAGCATTCCATTGTATGTCCTGTACAATGTAGTTCATGAGTCCAACATTGATGGATACAGGTTGTATCTACTCTCTTCCTATCAACAAATATTATAGTAACACCTAATACTTACATTACACAATAATGTACAGACATACAAACACTATTTAAAGAGCTCTATGTAGATTATCACACTGAAGCCTCACAACAATGTTATGAACTAAGGGCTATTATCCTCATTTTACAGCTAAGGAAACCAAGTCAGAGGTTAAGCAACATGTCTAAGGTCACCTAGAGGCTAGTAAATTGCAGAACCCAGATACAAATCTCATCAATCTGGCTTCAAAGACTACCTCAAAGCCACGGCTCTATACTGAAATAATTTTACCGCACTTCCTTACCCACGTGTCCTTTTATATGCATGTAAGTATATTTGCGAGATAAATTATCAGAAATAGAATTGCTAGATGACTATATCCCTTCTTTTAATAGATCCATGGTTGTCAGTGGATGTCTTATTCTAGAATTGACATACTGTTCAGCTCTTCTTTCTCTCATTTCCCAAATATTGTTAGGATGCCATGTTTCACATCTCACCTGTAGTATTTCCTGGAACTTCTCCTTTAGCTTTGTGGCAAACTCCATCAGTTGGTTCTGACTGGCTTCTCTCAAGTTCAGGTTGAATCCGCGCCCTTGTGGACTCTGGAAGTTCACTTTGTTTTCTTCAGTCATCAACCAGAACCTTATCCTATATTCAGACTCAATCATCGCTTTCAAATTCTGTTCTTCTTCCTTCACCATAGATGACAGAATTCAGGTTAAACACCACAGATAAATACCTATGGTTACTTTCCATCTATAATTTTAATATAAAGACAAAGAAATATAAAAGTACAGGGGAAGAAGTAACAGATACATAATACAAAGGACAGAGAGAATTTCAGAGTCAACATCAGCCAAGACATCAATACAATCTTAGAAAATGAAATGTAGATGAAGAAATGTTAATTGACTTAGAAAACTGAGGAATCTATACAACCTCAGTGACCAAAAAGGAGACCAGGAAAACGGGAAGGCAGCACCAATGGCTTTTGCTGCTTTGGATAGGGGGTGTGAGATGCTTTGGATAGGGGGTGTGAGAAAAGAGGAATCAAAAGGTGACTCTAAGGTTTTTAGACAAAGAATACAGTTGCCAAAACATAGAAAAGTACGGAAGGGGTAGACTCCAGAAGTGGGGAGGGTATCAGCAGCTGAGTGTGGGATATGTCAATTTTGATTAGTCAGTTAGCCATCCAAGGAGAGATGCTAGGCAGGAAGTGGGACATGAAAACCCACCACCGGGAAGTCTGAGCTAAAGACATCCATTGGGAGTAGTCAGCTTAATGACCATATTTAACCTCCTGAGACTCTGTGGAGTCAAGATTTATCAAGAACCTGACTATTCTCACCACGTCTACCACCCCTCCCCCGCAGTTCACCATTACCTGTCCTTGACTATTGCAAAGAGTCCCTTTCAGGTCCCCCCACCTGTGCTCTCACCCTCCTACAGTCTTATTCTCATTCAGCAGCTAGACTATTCCTACGAAAATGGAAGTTAGATCACATTACTGCTCTGTTCAAAAGTTTCCACTGGCTTCCTTTTTTCATTAAAAAATAATAAATTTTTAAAAAGAGAGAAAAAAGAAAAGAAAATCAACTTCCTTATAAGATGTGGCCTTCTGATCTCATCACCTATTAGCCTCCACTTCCTTCATAACCCCAACCAAGGACACACCAGTCTTGAGATCTTTGTACTTGCCCTTCCCTCTGCCTAGAATATTCTTCCCACGACTGCACAGCTCACTTCCTCACCTCCTGGAGTCTTCTCAAAACCAATTTTGGAATGACAAGGTCCTGATCACTTTGTTTAAAAGTACATCCCATCACTCCTGTTTTTTTTTTAAGAAAATGTACAGCACTTACAATGTAACATACTACACATTTTACTTGTTTACCTCCACTAGAATGTCAATTTCACAAGGCCAGGATTGTTTGTTTTGTTTTTCTTTTCACTACTGAATCCCCAGCACCTAGCATAGCTCCTGGCAAACAGTGGGACCCCAATATTTGTTAATATATGGTGCTTGGAGCTGAAAAAAATGCCTACCATCCTCAACTGGATGAGAATCTAGTATAACTAGCAGAACAGTTACATATGAAGGGAGGGTCTGAAATTAGAAGTGAAATGTGCATAATGGATGGTGATTCCTCAATTTGAATAGTAATTCTTTATTTTTTTTTTATTGAAGTATAGTTGACACAATGTTGTGTTAGTTTCAGGTGTACAGCAAAGTGACTCACTTACACATATATTTCTCAGATTCTTTTCCCTATATATAAAATATATATATTTATAGATCTAAATATATATATCTGTTTTATATATAGTACTGTATATGTTAATCCCAAACTCCTAATTTATACCCCCCCCCACCCTGGAATAGTAATTCTTAAATTGCCCTTTAAATGGCTTCAGGATTTACATGGCCACCAAAAAAAGTACATAAGCTGCTCATTCTCCTATGGCATTGTTATAAACTGTGCTATCAGTCTTTGCCAATAAGGGATGCAAATGCCATCTCACTAACAAATTTAATATAGTTAATTTGTATTTCTCTTACCATGAGCTTATGGACCAATTCAGTATGTTCAAAAGATATCTGCATTTTGTTTTCTGTGAACTCTCATGTCTTTGATCATTTTTCTGTAGAGTTTCTAGTCTTTTGCTCATTGACTTTTTTTTTGGCTGTGCGGCTGTGGGATCTTAGTTCCCCAATCAGGGATAGAACCCATGCCCCCTACAGTGGGAGCCTGGAGTGTTAACCACTGGACCACCAGGAAAGTCCCCTGCTTATTGACTTTTAAGAGCTTTTTACACATGAAGAAATTAACACTTTTCCTACCTATGGATTTCAAGTAGTTTTTCCTGGTTTGTCATTTGTCTTTTGATTGTGTTTATATTATTTGCTATCCAACATTATGGGTAATTTCCCCCTAAGGATCAAGATAAGCACTGACCTGCATCATCACCATTCTTTCTTGCTCATCAGCCAATATGCTTTTAGCTACTTCAAGTTTCTCCTTCAATGTGTTCAATATCTCCTGGAATAACTTCTGCAGAGAAATATATCACAGAATTCCAGGTAAAGTAATTGCTTTACAACAGATAGATTCCTAACCTTAGACAACTGAAAGGCCAATAGCCCTGACTACAATGTTTTCCTAGCCTTGAAGTTGAAGGTCTAAATATGGTACTTATCTAGTATTCTTTGATAAACATCAACTAAGGGAATGGTCTTGGAGGATCAGAATATCTGTCCCCCAAATAAATAAGGTAATAAATAAGAGGAGGCAGCCAGAATGACAGTGGTCTGGGATCTGCATGAAGCTTACCCTATAATTCTCAGCAGCCTCTTGTACTCCATATACCACGTGATTCTTGTGCTCCAGGGACGTGAAGTACTTGTCACAAAGCGTGATTTGGTCATCATGGCAGAACCGCTGTGATGGCTCCAGATGTATCTCATAGTGGGCATCTTCTGGGATTTCTTGCTGTAACTGGAAGCGGAGCCTTTTAGACATGCCGGCAGGTGGCCCTAGTTGAAAATTGGGCTGCTTCTGATGTGGAATACACCTCCCCGTACTCTGAAAAGGAAGAGAGTGGCAGTGTTCTGGTGCATACACTTGTTAACCTCAGTCCGCAGTCAAGCGTCAGCAGCTCAGTGCATCCTGGACTCCTCAAATCCAGCAAATCTTTGGCAGCCACGTGCTTGGGAAAGGAGACAGGAGTTACACGAACGATCAAGTTTCCTAAGAATTTCAAGCAATTGGTTGAAAATTATTTACAAGTGACAACACAGCAAGCCACCTCCCTGCAAGTCATTAAAAAAAAAGAGGGACTTCCCTGGTGGTCCAGTGGTTAAGACTAAGCCCTTACACTGCAGGGGGCACGGATCAGGGAACTAAGATCCCACCTGCCATGCGGCATGGCCTAAAAAAAAAGAAAAGAAAAAAAATGGTGCTCAAAGAAGGCACACTGCTGCAAAGAGCATGAGAGGAACTTAGGAGCTTCTGGGACTAAGGGGAGGCAGAGGCAGAGCCTAGCCTCAGGCACTCAGGTCGCAAATTAAAGGAATCACCCACCCAGTGCTTGCACGAGCCAAAAAGCAAGGGCCTCCTTGTATGCCTCCTTAAACCATAGAAAGGTGAGGCAACGGGTTACCACTTTTAAGGAAGGGCTTACTTTCAGATTTCAAGGTGCGCATACATGAGAAGCGCACTTACTTTCAGATTTCAAGGTGCGCATACCTGAGAAGCGCGCCCTTTTGGACTCCCTAAGTGCGCATGCGCCTGAGTGAGGTAAGGCAAGTTTTGCGCCCGAAGCCCAAAGCACGTCTCACTAGAGACTTGGCCATTAAAAGGTGTTCGTTAAAAAAATAAATAGGGCTTCCCTAGTGGCACAGTGGTTAAGAATCCGCCTGCCAATGCAGGGGACAAGGGTTTAAATCCTTGTCCGGGAAGTTCCCACATGGCGCAGAGCAACGAAGCCCGTGCGCCACAACTACTGAGCCTGCGCTCTAGAGCCCGCGAGCCACAACTACGGAAGCCCGCGTGCCTAGAGCCCATGCTTCTCAGAGAGGAGAAGCCAACGCAATGAGAAGCCCACGTCCTGCACCGAAGAGTAGCCCCCGGCTCGCTGCAACTAGAGAAAGCACGCACGCAGCAAGGAAGACCCAACGCAGCCAAAAACAAACAAATAAATAAATAAAATATATTTTAAAATAAGTAAATAAAACAACCCCCCCAAATAAATAAAACCTTTTCAAAAATAGTAAAGGGAATTTGCACACATTTATATGTACGTATACATATATTTTTTCATATATACATGTATATATATGTACATATGCACAGATATACATATGTACATACAGATTTTAAGGAAACAGAACAAGGGATCTATAATCTCCTACATCCAGATAATTCTGATTACCTTTGAGCAACAATTCTACCTTTTCACTAGAAACATTTTAATTATATTCTTAAAGTATATTACCTACTGAATTTGGGAATCTCTTTCCCAATAAAGAATTGCCTTAGTTTCCTTGTTTAATCCCATCTCCAGCCGTTGTTGGGTGACACCATAACACCGAGTATTAATTTATCAAAATTCTCTAATTTACATCTGCCCATTCCATCTCATTAGCCAGTTTTTGACAATAGCTCTTGAAAGGAATTGACCTGCCAGAGCGCAGAACTCCCAAACTTCCATTTCTGGATTTATTAGCTTCTTCTGCCTCTCACGCTCTCAATTCCACCCAAACTTGACCATCAACCAATCAATCTCTTCACCCTCTTTTAATTTTTAAGATATGCAAAACTTCAAAAAAAATGTCTGAAGTTGTTACTCTTATATACGTGATGACACTTATTTTTTTAGGGTACATATTAAAGCAGCAGACTTGATTTGCCTTTTCACTGTGTTGACATTTGCACTGATAGTAGATAAAAGTGCTGGTTTGTCTTACCATTAATCAAGGAAGTAGCACCAAACAGTACCATAGTCATTTATTGTATTTTTTAAATCTCTACCTATTTCCATGCTCCCAGTTTAAAAGAAAAAAAAAAGCCCGTTTTAAGAACATTCTTATTTCTTGATGCAATAGTAAAGTATTAAATCTCAACCCTGAGTACAAGACTTAGCATTCTGGGTGACAAGATGGAAAATATGTGTAAAGCATTTATGCTGCATATGGAAAAACAATGGTTGTCTCACAAAAAAGCATTTTCTATGATTGTTTGAGTTGTAAGCCATACTAGCGGCGTTTTTTCATAGGTCATTTTTAGTAGAAAGAACAAATGAGACAAACTGTGGTCATTCAGATATAGTGATTTGGAAAAGACATTTTCTCAAACACTGACAGAATGACCCTGTCATTTCAAGGAAACCAAGTGAGTGTATTAGTTCCCAATGATAAAATTGGAGCTTTTAAGCAAAAATGAGAGTTTTGGAAAACTTGTATCTACTATTCTAAGCTTGACAGTTTCCCACTACTTGGTCTTTTCTGATGAAATTGGTAGGAATATTAACAACTGGGTTTTTTTTGCTATTGCATAATGAAATGTGTCAACATTTGGAAAATCTGCAAATTCGGTGAACCAATTGTTTTCCAAAAGACCAATGCATGATGTTACAAGATTATGCAAGGGTAAAGTGAACTCAAAGTATAAGACAGATCAATGGATTTTAATGTTACAGAGGACAAATGTTCATTTATATGATTTCAAAAAAAAAGAAAAAAACAATTATCTGAAAAAGGTATTAGAATGACCTCCCCTTTTCCAACTATGTATTAGTGTGAGGACAGATTTTCTTCCTGTACGTCAACTAAAATAACATTGCAATAGGGCTTCCCTGGTGGCGCAGTGGTTAAGAATCTGCCTGCCAATGCAGGGGACATGAGTTCGACCCCTGGTCCGGGAAGATCCCACATGCCGCGGAGCAACTAAGCCCATGCGCCACAACTACTAAGCCTGCTGAGCCTGCGCTCTAGAGCTCGCAAGCCACAACTACTGAGCCCGCGTGCTGCAACTACTGAAGCCTGTATGCCTAGAGCCTGTGCTTTGCAACAAGAGAAGCCACTGCAATGAGAAGCGCGCGCACCGCAAGGAACAGTAGCCCCTGCTCGCCTCCACTAGAGAAAAGCCCATGCACAGCAACAAAGACCCAATGCAGCCAAAAATAAAATAATAAAATAAATTTAAAAATAAATAAAATAAAAAATATTTATTAAAAAAAAAACACTGCTGGGCTTCCCTGGTGGCACAGTGGTTGAGAATCTGCCTGCCAATTCAGGGGACACGGGTTCGAGCCCTGGTCTGGGAAGATCCCACATGCCGCGGAGCAACTAGGCCCATGAGCCACAATTACTGAGCCTGCGCGTCTGGAGCCTGTGGTCCGCAATAAGAGAGGCCGCGACAGGGAGAGGCCCGCGCACCGCGATGAAGAGTGGCCCCTGCTTGCCGCAACTAGAGAAAGCCCTCGCACAGAAACGAAGACCCAACACAGCCAAAAATAAATAAATAAATATTTTTAAAAAAACTATAAACAGAAAACACTGCAATAGATGGAATGCTGGAGTAGATATAAACCAGAAATTAAAGAGATTTGCAAAATTGTAAAACCATGCCACTTGTCTCGAGAATTATTCAGAAAAGATTCTTCATAAAAATGTTATATTTATTTTTAATATTTCTTAAAAGTTCTAATTATGAATACAGTAACTATTAATATAAATGCACCTGTAATTCTGGTACATTTTGCCAGATTCCCAACCACAAAGATCATGTAATTTTGCATTTCAAACAACATGAGAAGGTGTCAAACTTCACTTGGTCAGTGAGAAATTGTATCCTTATTTATAGCTTGCATTTATTTTATTATTAATAAAGCTATTATTTTCATATGCTTAAGAGCCATTTTCATTTCTTTTTCTATGAACCATGTTTAAGCCTTTCAGCTGTTTTTTCCTACCAGGTTTTTGGTCTTTTTTCTTAATTTTAAGATATACACTGAAAAGATTATCTGCTTATTATACAAATTGCAAATATTTTCTCTCTATGTATCATTTGGATTTGAATTTACTTCAATTTTTTCTTGCTGGGTCCTTCAAACCCTTGTGGCTTCTCTTGTCTTGCCTCCCTGAACTTGTCCTAGACTGGAAAAAAAAAAAAAAACAACTGATCAGTTACAAAAATGAAGAAGTTTAGAAAGTCAGTCACTCCTGGCTTTATCTTACTTGAGCTCTCAGCAGTCAACATAGTTGGCCAGGACCCTCCTCTTGGAATGGTTTCTTCTCTTTGGATTCAAGATCATGTAAATGACATCCCTCCTACGTTACTCATCTGTTTCACAGCATTCTTTTTTGGCTTGGAATCCTCTTGAATCTCTAAGTTTGGGTGTGCTTCCAGGGTCAGTTCTTGTCCCTTACCTTATTCTAGTTCCAATGTCTCCCAGGTAATCACATTTACTTCCAAAAGTTTAAGTACCACTCTCCAATTTAAGCTTCTGCCCAGACCCAGAACTCCCAACTCATCTGCAGTTA